>NW_008628694.1:0-483 GCF_000691845.1 Merops nubicus
CTGTGAATCAACCCTGCTATCTCCTGGCCATCATGTCCACAGTTCTGTTTTGCCCCATAACAAACCATTAAAGGAAATATAATCATATATGAAACTAAATTGGATGCTTCTGCAAGTTGACATTTATTTTTCAAATGAGATCTTGTTTGTGTTTTTTAAAATATGATTGAATAATTGAGCATTGAATGCTAAAATTAAATTTGCCACTTATCTATTATAGACTCATCCAGCTTGAGAGCTTACAGATGACAGTATTAAGTACTTAAAGTAAGAAGTCCTTAAGAATGTTTTAACTCCATATTTAGTAAGCTACATTTACTTTGTTCATTAGTTATATTTACTTTGGTGTTGTGCTAAAATTACCCATTCTGTATAAAACCTAAAATGTTGCTATCTTCAAAATGTAAAAGAACAGCTGCTTTTTTTTTTTTTTTTTTTAAAAAAAAAAAAAGGGGGCCTTTGGTGCTCTTCAGAAGATATGTG
>NW_008628694.1:499-1129 GCF_000691845.1 Merops nubicus
TAGCGATGTATTGGACCAACCACTCAATATCATGATACCTAAATTTTTGCAGTTCTTCAAGCATAGCAGTCCAAAAATACGGTAGGTTTAGATGTTGTACTAAAGTTATCTGTTAAATTATTTACATGAGCAGCAAGGTTGAGCTTTTGTAGATCAGTTTAAAACATGATCACTTTTTTTAAATGATACTTCATGTACAATTGGGAGGACACAGACATTTCATGCATCAGTAATTTCCATATTTATCTGTCTAGTCTGCCTTACCTCTTTATACATCTTCCAAACCTAGAATCTGTCTGACGTTGAAAATCAAAGTGTTTCCTTTAAGATTTTGCAAATTATTATTTAAATTTCAATGCCATAGTTAAAATTTCATACTCTGATTAGAAAGAACTATTTTGCATTCATTTTATGACTGCAGCAATGGGAGAGTAAAAAAATCTTTGCTGATAATAATTTTTGAGTCCTTGCAGAAAAATATTCTTTTGCTTTAACTGCACTAAAACTTGGAAAGCTCTTTATATTTCAGCTGGATCAAATTAAATGGGTTCAACATCTCTTTACTTTAATAAAGTATTATCAATGTTTAGGGTGGGGCCAGCTACTAGACAAATGACAGATTGCTCTCTA
>NW_008628695.1:0-16220 GCF_000691845.1 Merops nubicus
TCTATGATTCTATGATTCTGTGATTATTTTTCTCTTGAACCCATGACTAGATGCTAAGGTCAAGAATCCATCCAAATAATTCACATTTATTATAGCTTATTTTACAGCCATTTTAAAAGAAAGAAAACTTCAAATGAATAAAAAACTTAACATAAAGTTTTACAGCAGAATGTATAGGCAAGAACTCACGTGCACTTAACACTGTACAAACAAGAAAAGTAAAGTCCTCCTTTTTATGAAGTCTTTTAAACTTCAAGATGATAGATGGGTACTGTGGATAGTAGAACAAAAGGTAACAGGATGATCATTAAAAAGTATCTCAAAATGTCATTTTCAGAGATGATGCCAGAGTTTCATTTAGTGGGCCAAGGACAGAGTTACTGACTTTCCAGTGCGGCTAGGTGAAATGTGTCTTCCCCAAAGTCTATACCTCCCATTTAACTTCCAACAGAGAAATGCACTTTTGACTCTCCCTCAATCTCATAATACAAAAAAAGCTTCAAACTGGCCTTTTTTTACAGATGGTAGGAAAGTCAGACAACCTTTCAGCTAATGTTTGGAATTTATTGTGAGAAAAACAAAGTATGAAAAGAATTAAGAGAAAGGGCAGAAGACCTTATTGGCCAAATTTGCAGCAAAAGCTCGGCATCACCATTCACTAATAAAGTCAGTCAACATCATGTTATAGCTTTTTGTACTTCCAGCATTAAACTTTATTTAAATCTAAAATAAAAATAATCTACCCAGAAGTATAGGAAACAAAAAAAATAAAACATAATAGAGGTTGACTTCAATGATACTCTATCCTATGCTCTCATTAAACTGAACAGATTTGCAATCTGCTAGAGACTGAGAATTATATATATTCTTATTCGATAAGGTTATGAGCAGAACACGGATGACTATTTGCAGGAATTTGCAAACTTTCAAGTCTTTTTTTTTTTCTTTTGAATAAGCCTGGATAAAAACTGGATCCTTAAGACAGAACATAGACTTACAGAATTACCTTTAATTCCCAAACAAGCCTGTACCTTGCAAGCCCAATGTCTTTTTAAGTGCTGGGTAAAGATGGGACCACTGACTTTTATTGGGTTGTGGGGGGGAATTGAATGAAACAGTTTGTCCATCCACAGGGGGCTGTGCTAGGGTTACCAAGCTAATTTACCTTGTGACCTAAGCTAGATTTTTGAACCCATTCCTTCAAAGGTGAAGAACTAGGGTATTAAGCTTGATTCATTTAAAAGCAGCCTACCAACATAATGAATGTTTTTAATAAGATCTACAACTCTACTGGGAAAACAGTATAAGAAACGCCCAAGCGTTCCTTTAATGTTTAAACCTTGATTAAATATTTAGAGTAGCATAAGACTGAAAAATCAGAAAGCTCCTCCCTGAGTTGGTTGCATCAAATCATGTTTATGATAGATTATGAAAACTAGCATTTTTTTTACAATTACTAGAAACAAATAAAAAAAAAGGCTAAATTCAGATATACAAAATTTCATAAGCTTTATCGTGTGTGTGCAAGATTCCATCTACTTGTCAAGAAAACAATCAGGACTAGATACACTTATGCTTTCTAAAAACATTGCTTTCATTTTAAGGACAGACATTTGACAGATGACATGGAGGTTTTCTCCACCATTCCCCTTTAATTTCTTCTGGAGTAGGTAGATACCAAAAAATAAGCCTTTATATCAGTTGGGATTCTTCACTTTTGTTTTAGACTTTCAGACTTCTTTTATTTGTCTTTCAAGGTAATGAAGGCAATCCCCTTAGACAAACTTTTGCTTTTCTCTGCTGCCTCCTTATAAATGGTTCATACAGTACATGCAAAGCTTTCAAATTATTTCAGGTTCTAAACGAGCATTCAGATCCTCACTCCTTATTAGCCTTAGGAAGAAAATTTTTCTAGAGAAGTCCATGGACCTAAGAAAAGAATTTTAGTTCTAGAGGAGTTCCTATAAAGCAAAATGTAGACTAAACAATTAAAAGTCCAAGTCAGGAAGAGAGAAACAGTAGAAGACAGTGAGAGGAAAGAGACAGAGAGGAAGTTATTTGACCAAAAACTCGTACCATAATCCAGTGCCATACTCTGTAAATTAAGCATCTATTCAAACTGCAGTTGAAGCTCCAAAACCCTTAAAAACCCTAAATCTTTTCAGGAATCGATCATTATACTCAAATAAATACCATGGTCAACTCTTTGCAAATGAAATCACAGCACATATAACAGAAGAATTTAAAGTGAGATCACTGTCATTACAACAGTAATGTCATCACAACAATTTGATTCTACTTTTGACAACAACCTCTGGTATCCCTCGGGAGTTGAGTCTTTGAAATGACTGCCTATAGACACTTTTAAGGAGCTAATTGTTACCTTGAAGCAATTTGGAAGTCTGCACATTCCCAAGTGGTGATACAGCTATATGTGCCCCAAAACCTGTGTCAGTATCGACATGCTAAAGTAAGAACCAAAGAAATCCTGAGAACACAGAAAATGGAAATGCCACATCTTCCATGCTCCAAGACACTCCTCAAGGAAAAGGGAGAGAAGCTGATGCTTCTTTCATCCTCTGTATCAGTTTCTAGAAAACCAAAGGTTTTCCTCTTGCCAGCTAAAAGTAGACAGAAGCCAGTGTGCTTCTGTAAAAGTGTTCTTCCAGCCAGTGGCACTCATCAATAAGGATACAAGACACAAAATTTTTCAACTGTATGCTGCACAAAACCAGAAGCACCCAATGTAATTGACTAACCAGAGCAAACCACCAAGCCTATGAAATCAAGACTCAAATCTAAGTCAACTTGTCATTTTGTGCAACTTGCTAACTTCCTTCTGCCTTGAGCTTCCCAGATGTACAGTTTGGCAAGAAAACTTTTTCAATTAAAAACACATGTTCTGTCAAAAAAGTGATCTCTTTATGAGTGATAAATAAATACTTTATATATACTATGCAAAAGATTTCTACAAGTCCTTTAAAGAAATAATTATGCTGTTTTGGTTCAGCTTTAGAATTTGGGCATGAGTAAGAATTCCTATAAAGGAGCATACCATTGCTAGCCACCTTTCATTCATTCCTACAAGTACAAGGAGCATATATACAGCAGTGCAAAGCAAGCAAACTGCTCTTCATGGATTGCACTGCTTTGCTTTAGTTCTCAGCTTTATGTACTTGGATACAAATTACCATCTGTACCGTGTACATGAATAGCTAGATGACAGTATTCATACACAGAGGCAACCACATTCCATCTGCCATGCAGTTAGGCCACACATAACTCAGTCTCACCTTTAGACAAAACAACTGCTGTTTACTCAGACTGACAATGAAATTAAATGATTGATACCATGGGCAGCTACCATCTAACATTCAACCAAATGTGCACTTAGCATTTAGGCGTCACCTGTTCCAGGCATAAAACAAAACAGTTTTTTTTTCATCGTAATTATTTATAGAGAAAGAGTCTAACACTTCACTCAAAGCTCAACACAGAAGTGACCTCAAGTAAACACCAGGGAAAAGTTGCCCTCCAACCCTCATCACCTTGACACAGTACTTTCAGTTATGTGTTTAATAAGTATATTACATTTTCAGAAAAACTTGCCTTTTGTGCACTAACAATGTTAAAAGATTCAGAGCATTACCTGAAAATTATTTAAATTCAGAGTACAATAAAATCCTATTTGTAAACAATGCAGGTTCCAATATTAAAAAAAACAACCAAACCAAACAAAACAGAACCAAAACCAAAAAACACACACACCCAGCTTATTTTTAATAATTTAGAGAGATCGGATATTGATATACACCAACTAGCAGCCAACTCCTGGAATCAAATAAAGTCCCTCTAAGGTTTCAATGCATTCTTGGAAAGCAATCAAAGGCCTCTTTTTCCATAAGTTTGTTATTTATAGAAAAGCATTTGATTGTTGCATTGAAGTGTGCACTCTAAGTGTAAAAAGGTGTTTATGGGTTTTAGTACAGTATAGTTAATACCCAAGCAATACCTAGCCCTTTTATAATAAAGAACCCTTACTGAGAGGGATATATATTGTACTTTTCATCAAGTGTGCAGCATACAATTACATTTGCTGGTGGTCTATAATGTAAATCCCAGTTGAGTCAGCTTATAGATTTGTTGTTCCGCATACAGCAATTAAGAACAGTTATATTTTTGTACTCAACTGAGTGTTTTTAGAGAAATATTTACACTTTATTCCAAGGAAAACGATGAAAATCTGCAGAAAAAAAATTAAATCAAAGCTGCACTGCTTACAAATATATTCTTTCTGCTAGTTATAGATTCATAATTACACATTTTCCCACAGACAAGGAAAATAAAAGGTGCAGAGAACACACAGAACAGACCTTCATGCACACAAACACACATTGGGCTGTGCAGATGACAGTATTACAAAACAGAAGAGAAAAAACACCACAGAAGAAAATTAATACCTATCCCATCACAATGACATCTTAAGGAAACATTACGTGTTCCCAAACATCCAGAATC
Organism: Merops nubicus; assembly: GCF_000691845.1. NCBI lineage: Eukaryota > Metazoa > Chordata > Aves > Coraciiformes > Meropidae > Merops > Merops nubicus. The sequence continues at coordinate 4,519 of NW_008628695.1, forward strand.
CAAAAATTAGTATCAATCCAGTTTCCCGTACATGAATATAAATAGGTATCCAATCACGTAACATTTAAAGGCTAATGTTCCATTTACAGTTGGAAGGCTAAGTGAAGCTCAGGCTTTCACAGCTTGACCTATTTCAGCCTCAATGCACAATCTAAACATATGCGCTTGGGGGGGGTGTAGGTGGGAAATAGCATTTCCTGGTTTGTTTTTTGTTTGTTTGATTGTTTGTTTTGTTGTTGTTGTTTATTTGTTTGTTTGGTTTTTGTGTGGTTTGTTGTTGTGGAGTTTTTTTGGGTTCACAGATTTCAGCTCTGTTCATCATACTATAGCCACAATTGAGAAAAACACTTAACCACATTAAATGGTTTCAGATGGAAAGTCCCTCACCAACCTCCCAGAGATTATATCAGTGTTGACCCCAAACTCTCAAATACTCAACAGGCATGGGAAACTAAAGGAGACGCTTACTGTGTGATTGAACAATCTTGTTCAAAAAAACCTCCATCTATATACCCCATAAACTCCAATTTTTTTAAGCCATATAGGCAAAATTCTTCCTTACCATTCACTATTCATCATCTAAGTAATAAAGTAATATCTGTTCTTACAGATTTTTAAGGTTACTGGAAGAAAGACAACATTTACATATATATATGAAAACTTTTCTTACTGTAAAATAAATGAAACTAAGCAAGTGTCATGTAAGTGACTAGGTGGACAGAGATAGATTAAATGGAAATGCAATTATAAACAGCCTCACACTAGTCATCAATTAATTCAAAGTGAAATGCAGATTTAATATCTAATTACAAGAAAGTACTGTGTAGTACATTATCAAGTCAAATGTTCACAAATATATTTTGCTAAAAAGCAAAGTGGTAGCTTGTTTGAATATTTCTTCCTGTTAGCACACAATAGATTCAAACTGCTAAAATTGAAACAGCAAATTGTTTGAAATACCAATTTTAAGTAAAATAAATCTAAAACCAGCCATTTTATACAGTCCAAATTTTTTCCAAGTTGATCTGGAACACATCTTTTTGAAAAATCATTATTTCAAAAAAGTTCAGTATTTCAGTAACACTAAGCATGCAAACAGTTAAATCAGGTGCTTTAAGTATCTTGCTGGATCAGAGCCAGTATTTTCAGGACCATAGGAGTACCCCTCCTCTACACCAAGTAGGAAAATTTATTTCATATTTACAGAGCTTAACAGGTCACCTTCTAGAAAGTAGCCTTCATTTAAAATGCTTTACCATGTTAAAACTAAAAAATGGGACAAATTCAAGATTCAGTGGGTTTTTTTTGTGTGTGTCTTTTTTTGTTTTGTTTTGTTTTGTTTTGGTTATTTGTGTTTTTTTTTGTTTTGTTTTTGTTTTGTTTTTGTTTGTTTGTTTGTTTGTTTGTTTGTTTTTGTTTGTTTGTTTGTTTTTTCTTATGCAAAAATAAAATGCATTTATGGTATGACTTTACACACTGATATCTTCAAATTAGGAAAGCACCTACCTTATACTATAACAGAAAGTGTGGTAGGGATACAGTTACCTTTTTCTGTATTCCACTGCTGAACTGAAGATTTGTTTAGAACCACTAAATATCTTCATAGCTCTCCAACATTATGAGCCAGAGTATTATGTGGGTAGAACTTTCCATAAAAATGTATATGAATGTTATCTTGATAACTGAATAGATTATTTGTTTGAATTTGATTTCATAACATCTCTTCTTTTCCCTTTGTCTCTGACAGTAACCTTCACTCAGATTAATGAACTATGACTCTCCTCATTCCAACATTTTGTGAGCTGTTGGGAAAACTATGTGTTCAGTAAGTCAAAACTGAGGAGAATGGTAAGGTGTATAGGCACATTTGGAATTTGCACCAAATAAGTTTTTTGAACTATCCACATCCTCTAACGTATTTGTATTGCTCGTGACGGATATGGGCTTTCAAAGCGATGGACTATTGTTCATTTCAAGACAAATTTCAGCAAAGCATTTAAATCAGATCAGGCAACGTCGGGTTTAAGGAGCATTTCCTACAATTTGGTTAATACAAAATATGGTCAAATAAATATTTGCAACTTGATCAAAATTATCTTTTAGCATTAATTGAATCATAAAACAATCTGGTTACCTAGGTGATTAATGATAAAGCTATACTATCTGCAAGTTCAACCTTGTTTATGACTTAATAGATTACCTTTACAGAAAATGCTTGCTAGTAGTTAAACATTTGTTCTTGCAGAGTAACTGAATAAACAGATGAAGTGAAATCTGATAGAGTATGCATAACCCAACACGCTGACATTGTACACAACTTAAGCCATGTGTTTGTACAGGAGAATATATTAAACCCCATCTGTTTTAACAGTTTTTAATGTTATAAATTAGGAAACCATCAAAAATGCCAGGAGACAGCAAACACTTATTTGTTGTCTTTCAGCTCTATATTTATTAGACAAGTTTGTTATCAAACTATTCCTCCAAACATGAAAAGAACAGCAGGCCTTCTGGAAAACCAGATGGCTGCTGTGGTTTCGAAACATGTTCTGGAGGGGTTGTATAGTTTACATTTTTTCTTTTTCATAAAGGATTGTGTGGGACGTGGCATGGTTTTCAGACACAAAACTCCTGAAAAAAAAACAAAACCCAAGGGGTATGTGGGTGGGAGAGAGAGGAACTATTGGAGGATACAAAAAGAAAGCAAAATTATCCATGTCACTGAATCTAGGAGACCTTCTCATAAGAAGAGCAAAACATTTCAGCTACAAAGGAAAAAAAATGTTACCAATATAAAGAAAAAAAAAATGCTTTCACACTGCAGTCAGGCATTTCACTGCCTTTCCCTGAAACAGAAGGGGGTCCTAGACATTGAAATTAAATAGAGGAACAGCAAAACATCAGAAGAAACATGTTTGATGGAATGAATTACATGCATGTCAAGAGGAAAAGACAAAGGTCAGTCTATCAAACTGAAAACAATCATATTCCAAAAGGAAAAATGTTTAATAACATTTGGCTAGTCATTAAATCAATACACAGTAGGAGAATAGCGCAAACACAAAAAAGACTCAAAGCCCAATCGCAGGAAGCATTAGAAAATGCAAGAAAAAGAATCCATTACTACCCTCCAGTATTTTGTGGTTTTGCTATTTGTTGTGCCATTTTCTATCACAATCTTTTATTTTGGAGCAGGAAAAAAAAAAAAAAGTATTTAATTCATGGGACAATGTTTTTACAGAAAGAAAGAGGTATTTAAATACTTGAATGGCCAATCTTCCTAACCTAGGAAGGGGGACATGGAAGCCTGGTGCCAGTGTTTTTATAACCACAGCCCAGCATGCCTCCCTAGCTCTTCCTCACTTGGGGATTCTGGTTACAGACCTCCTCAACGAAACCCCTACTGCCAGCCCATGATATACCCCTGCTTGCACAGTCTGCTTCTAAGCCTCAAATAACCCACCTGCCACTGACATGAATGGATACCCAGTCTGACACTGGAAGCTGCTGAGATTATAAGGCAGGCACTCAGCCAGCTCATGTGGTGGAAGAACAAGAGGCAGTGAGCATGCACTGAAACAAGGGGTAGCTCTGACTGACTAGAAGGAAAACATTGTTCCCATGAGGATATTGCCTACAGGGTTGTGCAGTCACCATCCTTGGAAGTTTAAGGTTTGCAGGAAAAAGCCCAGAGTAACCTGGCCTGAGCTTGTCTTTGACCCTCCTTTGGAGGTTGGAATAAAGATGTTATTAGGATCACGTTATTCAAAAATCAAAATCAAAATAATCCAAGTAATTAGGTATTTGCCGCACACACAGAAAGTATGAAACTTAAGTGTTTTCCCTTCTATGTGAATTCCAAGTTTTAGAAGATGTAAGAAAATCTAATATCCATAGGAATAATATTTTAGGCAATAGGAACTGCAGAAACTGTTGAAGAAAATAATAAAATAAAGTACAACACAATTAAGACCACAAAAATTAACTGAATGATATATTGAGAATCCCACTTAAAGACTTAACAACAAGGACAAGTTTACTATCCTTTGTTCCAGAATCCTTTTGCAAGGAACATCATGCAAAATCTTACATTTTGGATGACCGCCATAGAAATCTCTGTATGCATTTCAGTATTTTACCTAAACCAAAATTCATGTGTGTGGAAAATAACCACAACTACAGTACATAAGACAGTCAAAACACTTGCATTGTAAACTGTATATTTTCACTAACATTTTTTAATCCAAGAAGCAATTTAAATCCCAGACATCAAAAAAGTTTTAGAATTTGCATTTTTCTTTATCTCTTCTCATTTTGTAAAGTTGTTATTAAAAAAAAAGTATTCTTTTTTCTCCAAGCTATTACTAACTCTAGAATTACAGTGCTGTATTTTAGTTTTCATCACTCATCACAGTTAAGCACAAATACTAGTATATTTTCTTCACTCAAAACATATTTTATTGATACTGTGTCTGTGATAATGATGCAGGTGAATTTTATCATTCCTTTCACCCTACTAGTAATGAACAAATCCACTGCTTATTACTTTGGACTTGATCTCTAGCAAAACACTACTGGAACAAACAATTTGATTTGTCAACACCTTTACAAGGACTCCTCAATCAATGTCACAAATCCAAATTTAAACAGCAAAATACATTTGACTGCAAGACCCCGTACTGATTAGAGCTCCGAGTTCAGTGAATTGCACCAGACAGGACAGCAATCAGATTATTAACTCCACTTGAAAATACTCTCTGCTGCCTGGGATTAGCATGCATATTTTGATATAGATCGATAAGCAATCTCCTTTCTATAAGAAATGCCTGCAACATTCATTTGGCTGATCAAAGGTATATATCAGGTTGTTGTGACAGCTAGCTATTGTTTTGCTCTTTCTTTATAGGAGAGCCTCTATTAAAAAAAAAATCCCTGGCTCCCTTTCACCTAATAGTGGAAGTCAACAGAGAGTCACAAAATTCCATCTCCTCAATACCCAAAACACAATTAGTAGAGAAAGGACTTTTGCCTTTTCTGAGGTAACTTCACTTTCACTTCTTCATCCTTTCCACTCCCTCTCATTCCCCCATTCTGGAACGGTGAACATTCTTTTCTAGCCTTCCAAACATTTCATGGTATTATTCTCTACTTCATCCACAATTTAATTGGAAATAAAATGAATTGTTAATGACCGTCTTTTGTAATTTGGGTAACATTTTCCACATCGACAATATATTCCTGGCTTTGGATTAAAAACAAAGAAACCCTTTGAATGCTGATTTGTTCACACACCAAAATCTATTTCCAGTTAACGCGGAGAAAGAAAGCAAGGTATTCTCTCTGTACGGTAACATGAACACTCAACTGAGCTCTGGATTTCACTGCATCTGCAGAAGAGCTGAAAAACCAAAATTTATCTGCCAAATTTTTTCAAGATAAAAGCACAGGCATTTCATCCCTTCTCTAATTACATATGAAATAACCACTATCTTTTTAATAAAAAAAGACATACTTTAAAAAGACAAGGACAGCTTGTGAAGCAAGCTGTCAAAATTGAGATTTGTGCAAAACAAACTAGATGCCATGCATCAAGAATAAGGCCATTGGAAAGCCAACGTGCATTTTGATGTTCCGAGAAGGAGATACTCTGATAAACATGAGAAGAGAATTCTAAAATGAAAGCTCTCTTCCGGCAGTACTCGTCATAGGTTTTTGGAGGAAAACAATACAACCCAGGTTCAGTTGTGGTACAGAAGTCCTGAGGCATAGGAATGAAGATTCTCTTCTTGTACTCATGTTTGAAGTACAGGTAAAAGAACCAAGCAGATTCCACTGCTGGTTTTACAACTTTTTTTTTTCTTTTTTTTTTTTTTCCCAGTTGCTTATAAATTTAATTGCTGAGCTTCCTAACCAAGTATTTCTTCATGATAATTCAGTAACAGCTTACTGGATTCCCATACCAAAGAATTTAGTGAGCTTTTCCCCACTGCCAGTGGCTTTGCTCCTTGTCTCACAACAGCCTACTCTGGTACAACCTGTGCTGTAGGACTCCTGGAAAGAACCAACACATTTATTCTTAACCTGACTTTACCACACTGCTTATGCAGCTCCTGTACACTTGAGAACAGGACCTATTGTCTGAATCTGGTCCAGTACATATAATTTCTCTACATTTATCAGCAAAAAATTCATTCTCTTACAACTTTCACAATATTTTATCTCACAATACTGCTTTTGTTCTACTCCTAGGTATTTTCCTAGCAGAAGTGGGACATTATTTTCTAACATTCTATAAATAAAACAACTCCATCACTGAATCCTTATGGAAAATCCTGAGCTAATCATGTTAGCTCTTACAGTTAACAACCAATAAAACAGGATTAGGAACCTCAACATCTTTTTAACCCCATGAGCATGTACCATTTGTTGTGCAACATAAGTCTAGGTTTCCTAGCACAACAGAGACAAATTCATATTGAGTATCTGTGCATGTATACATACTGTGCACAGTATTAACTAAGGAGAATTTGTTATATTCTAATAATTAATCAGATTTTTCCCCCAGCAATTTTTGAACATTTATAAACTGTTGTATCACTGAGAGCAATGGAAACAGCTATGACTAATACATCATCTCTTTTATTATTATTTCTAATTAATGAATCTATTCAAAACTGGACAATTTGCAGGTTAGAGGATACAACAGGAGCATTGTGGATATTCCTTTCAACTAAAACAACCCCCCAATTTTTAGTTTATCCATTAAATACAAACTGAATATTTTAAAAAAAAATATTTTCTAATGGCATCTTTTAAGAAACAGCCAGTTTAATAAAAATGAAGTAAGTTATGGAACGAAAGGCAGTTCTTCATTTCATCTCCATGACTAAAACTGCATATGGTAATGTATTGCATGGCAGGGGGTTTGTTGTTGACTCTTCTTTGTATTTTAAGTTTCAGAGGTTTTTTGTCAGTTTGTAGTGTGATAAACAGAAAGGAACTAAGTCCTACAAATAACTCAGGAGCAAGTCCTAATTATTTCCCAAGGTGTTTTGTTGTGCGCTTTTTTTTTTTCCCTTTTTCTTTTCCCCAAAATAATGCTTTTGGTTATGCAAGATCAATAGCCACCTCCTTTTGCATCTTACATCAGTATATCAAAGAAAAACTTGTACACTGACATTACCTGGAAAGCTTAGACATCTCTTTATGACATGAAAGATTAAATTTAAAATGATTATCCAGATTATTGAATCACTAAGAGGATCAATGGATTTAATAATATTCTTAATGCAGAACAGGATAATTGCTTATTCTTGCTTAAATTAGTGGGAAGAACAGGTACTCCTGCATCATCTTTGACATTCCCAGCAAGTTAAAATTGATGCCAAAGTTGTTTTCCTTTAATGTCTCTTCAACAACCAGCAATCTAAATCTAGTCAGCTACAAGTAGCAGCTTCATATTTGATTAAGAAATCTTAGATGGAAAACAAAGGATTTCAAGATACAGGTTCTAAATCTTTAAGCTTCTTAACATGCTCATGATTTCTTCAGTGTAGTAAGCCAAACTCGGTAATACGTTGCCTGATTTTTGTTGTGAAATTCTGTAGAGTACTGTGGTGCAAGAATGGGAAGTAGGTCATCTTATTAGACATAATCTTCCTTTTGCAGCTATTAATAGTGATAAAAGATAAATTTAAAAATTATTGTTTAAGTACCAACTTGGGTAGTGTCACTGTCTCTTTAAAAAACAGATCTAAAAATGTTTTAAAAGGGATTATAAACATAAATTAAAAATGTTTTCTACTTAATCGAATAATCTGTTGAGTATTCCTAATTAAAGGTTAATGTCATTGATTCAATATATTTATAAGACCCTTATGGAAAAATTGTTACTACATAGTTATATGAGAAACTGCAATGAGAATTTTTATTTTTTTAAAAAAATAGGCTAAAATATTTATAAAGTTCTTTTTATAAACATTTGCTGCATTTTACTTAGCACAAATATGTATTTGATAGGAACATTTGCTCAAATATCTTTATAGAACAATACACTGATTTAAATAACTTATGTCCATTTCCAATAATATGTTGCACATAAATCATCTCACTCCTTTCTCAACATCTCAGTTTAACTGATGATACACTTTGAAATTGGTTCATAGTGGCAGAACAGCTCTTTTTACCAAAGGAACTCACTGTTGGCTGCCTTCCCAAAAGCAAACAGTTTTCTGACAAGGTTTGCATTCACAAACAGGAACAGATGAAGGCAACATTCCTCCCATTTCATCAGTCATTTCCCTCAATTACAATGGAATAATTTGGGTAGTAGCTTAATTCAGTCGTGTATACCTAGAACCAGAATTACAGTAGCCTATGAAGAAGGCTATTTGAAGCTACAACTTACCCAAGTAGCAAAAACACAAATAACCAATGGACCAATTTGGACCTTCAAGTACTTGGACCATGTATTACTCTACTGAATCTGAATTCATTGATATTTTTCATGTTTGACAAGAGCAGGCTGTTAAACAGAATATTCATTCTGAAGGACATGAATCTTCATTAATCACAATGGCTGTATCATTGACACATTAATTCAATTATATGTTTGATTTTTCCATTCCACGCTAGTAATGTACTAATTTCAAATTGAGAAATTATCTGTGCTAGCTACGATTTTCAGTGAAACGTTAACTACATCATGGGAAATGATTAGGACATATGAGATTTTAGCTAAGGGAAGAAAGTTAGGGGGAAGGGGTGGGGGAAGAAGAAGATGCATTTGAAAATACCATTACACATACCAGAATTGCTGCAGGCTTGTTTTTAAAATAAGCCCTGTCTAATTTTATGTTTCAAAACATGACAATACATTAATTCTAGTTTGGATTGATTTTTTTTTTTTTTTTTTATGTTCTAGGTTCCATGCTATTGAAACTGAAGAAAAACAGTGGAGCATCTTCAGCTGGGGCTATGTTTGATTTCTTACCTGTAACAGCTCTAATCATGGCATTCAATTTTTAAAAATCAGTCTTTGTCCGCAGTATTTTCTCTTACTTTTCAGTAGGAGAAACTCATAGCATCACCAAATCATCCTGTATTGAGGATCAACTGCAGTACTGCCTTTTATGTACCTCTTTATGACACTACGCTACTTCCCCCCCAGTGCTCAGAAACAATAAAGCTATACTGTAAATAGCTGTGTACCTACATACAGCAGCTTATAGTTGTATACTCTAGCTCCATCTAACTAACTTTCAAGGTAAATGATGAATCACAGAATGGCTGAGTTTGGAAGGGACCTCTGGATGTCATCAGGCCCAATTCCCCTGGCTCAAGCAGGACCACATGGAGCTAGTTGCCCAGGACCATGTCTAGACTGTTTTTGAATATCTCCAGGGAGGAAGACTCCCCAGTCTCCAGTATTTGCCTTGTTCTGGGAAAGCTATAGAAACAATATGCTGAAATTAAAATATTGACCAAAAAAAAACCAAAGCCCAATATCAGTGCAAGTAGAATTTAATTCATCGTATTAGGTATAACCATTAGTAATATATTAGATTGCATTGTATATGCAAAGTCTAAAGAAAGCATAACCCTCAGCGCATAAATTAAAACCTTTTTTCTTCTTTTAGTTTTGTCTAGAGTCAGCCTAGACAAACAGTTGGAAACAATGACAGGCATTATGCTACTTGTATCACATAGTGGTTTTCACAATTATCCACCTGATAAAAAAAGCTTGAAAACCTTATGAACCAGGTTATGCATTTTCATAAAGAGCCTATTACACACATTTTGCAACACTTACTCTCTCCCTCAAATTTAGACTGTACTCCACTTTACCTGGTGTCCCCCTTGAAAAGATGCTATTTAAATAAGTACAATTGGTAGTACATGTTACACCACTTTAAAGAGAAAACAGTCCCCCATTTTCAACTCTTAATTTATGTTTCAGCTCGCAGGTTAGGCTTGTGCTCAAACATTGCCATTTCCCATTTACTTGTAAGGACTGAGGAAAGAGCACATTTAAAAATATCTGAACACCAATGCTTCCAGCAATCATTTCACAACCATTCAGAAGGGATTACTATCTTAATGATTGGCTATTTCTCCATACAAATATAAATGACTATGTTAAAAATCTGTTTTCTTTTAGCAATACAGGATCGCTGCCTTTCAGTATTTCTTCATCTGTCTAACGCAGGATGTAGAAGACAAGGAACACAAATGCATATGTGCAATCAGATGCAGAGTTATGCCCTTAAGCATCTCTTAAGAATGGAAGCAACTACTTTGTTAGGCAGAGGAAAAGCAGCTATTACATAGAGGTATGCAAAAAGAAAAAAAAAAAAAAAAAGAACAAAATCCCCTAAACCCCACAGCTAAGTCTCATTCTCACACAGTCAACACAACAAGAATTCTCCAGAGGTTGCTCAGCTCAACTGAAAGCCTGTTCTGTAATAAATGCGTGAACACAGCTAGACACAAAACGTCAGAGCTGCACTGACACTGATCTGGGCCTGATCTTTTGACTTATACAAGAGTAAACCAAAATGAATTAGATGGAATAAAACAGAACTTGCTGAGTTTTAAACTAGTCTCAGTACTCTTTTAAATATAAATATTGATGAAATTATTCCTTTGGTGAGACAGAAGCATTTAACAGTTTCCATGATAATTTCTTTGAACTAAAGATTTTGGACATCAGGGACAGGATACTTCTGTTTTAAATAAAGGTATATTTAGATTGTCATTCTGAAGAAGCTGGATATACTAAAGGAAAACAAGATAACAAGATTAAATAATGGCAATAATGTGGCATACAAATAAAGGGAGGCACTACATTTCTATTTAAGAGGACAGAGAAATGTAGTGTCTGTTTTTTATACCCAGAATACTACAAGAGTTCAATCAATCCCCAGTGGTCTTAAAACAAAAAAAAACAGCAGAAGGGGGGAGAGGAGAGACCGACTTTCAAATGATCATTGCTGAACTGTGCTACACAGGAGGAAAAACAAATTTAATCTGCTCAGGACACTTACTCCTTATCATAGCACGTCTTCAAAAAAAGATTTAATTACTTAAGCTCGGATATATTTGTCAGTATATGGAATGTTACTATATTGGGATTAATGCTCTGAGACATCTTCCTTTGTCACCTGAGATTTTCCCTGAATGTGTCTCATGTAAAACTAAATACCATGTTTAGCAATGACTCTTATGTAAGAGTCCTCCTGCTTCTGTTTCCACAGAGCTTATGCTAAAAACAAGTGACTGATTTAAGTGACATTGGTAGGCCCTTTGAGTGTAATTCTCCTTATTATCTTATCCGCGGTCAAGTCACGGAAGTGTGAATCTTATCTAAGGATTACATCTAGAATGGATCATGATTAAAAAGACTGTATCTCATAATCTATCTCAACTTGTTTATTGTATTCATGCTATTTCTTACCTAACATATACATCAAAGCCACATCCCTGACATAGAGGGATGCAGTTGTGACTGCACACTTATATAAACAGTGTTACAGAATTCAGATCAAGTTCCCCTTAAGAATACAACAGCAACTAAAACAGTGAACCCAAACAGCAAAAAGACAAAAAAAAATATTTGTCTGAGCACACAAAAAAAAAATTCTAAATAATCCATAATGGAATGAAGCACAGTATCTGTATACAGGGACAGAGAGAAGCAGGAA
>NW_008628695.1:16251-34641 GCF_000691845.1 Merops nubicus
AAGGAATTTCATCAAGGAAGTTAAGAGTTGATCACACACAGCCCTCCTGTTGCTCTGAAAAATTTTGTGCTCCTGTCTTTTTCCAGGCAAGGAAATCTCATAAACCAAAACATGCACCGTTCAGCTACAAACTACTCTTTAGGACAATTACTTTCCTCTTCATTTCAGTGGTGAAGATACTGTTCTCTACCACAGGACATCTACTTACACTATACAGAGACACTGGTGCACATCCTTCACATGATTCCCAGAATTGTTGTTGACATTCAGTTTGTACCTGCCCTAGACTAGATGGTCCTGCTCTGGCACCAGGGTTGGACTCGATGATATCTGGAGGTCCATTCCAAACCCTAACATTCTGTGATTTGTAAACAAAAAAAAAAAAAAAAAAAAGAAAAGAAAAGACACAGTCATACCATTGACATGACTGCACGCACCTGCACACTCCAGACTAGGGGAGGACAAAGTGTAGTTCTGAGGGAATTCACATGATTGCTTCACAGTCATCTTCCCATTCTATGCTGAACTCCCAGGTAAAAAGCCTGTATACTTAGCTTTGGAAGGGCAAGCAGATTTGGATTTTGTTTACAGCAAGAGGCACATTAATTCTGAAGTGGCCTTTGGCCATCTAACTGTCATTTCAGCCCAGTTATGTGGTACTAAAACTTTTCCTGGTATGCAAACCTCATTTATCCTTCCTTTACCACATAAATAAAGTATTCATAAACTAAACCCAAAATGTCTTCCAACACCATCCAGCTTGTAAAATAACTCCCTGTAAAGAACAAATCTAACATAGTAAACTGGCCAGTGGCTTTCAAACTTTAAATGGCTAATAGACAGCCAGCTGTTTGCCATGCCATTAAAGTACTCTGATAAACTCCTTATGGCAGGTGGGAGTTAGAATGTGATTTAATAACTGCCAAATTAATCATTTATGAGAAAATCCTATTTAACTGGAACACTTTACATTATAATGCAACTCTTCCAACCACACTGCAGAGTAGAGCTACAAATTATAGCTAATTTAGAACAAATGATTAAGAAATATATTGTGTTCTTCAAAAAATGACGGTCATTTTTACTGAAGAAATTAAGACCTGTTCCCTGAATGACAAGTTTCTGTATCATACAGTTGACAGCTCAAGATGGCCTAGTACAACCCACAATTTACAGAAGAACATGAACTGTATTAGGTGGGCTGGAGGAAGTATTTTGAAAGCAAAACAACAAAAAACAACCCACACTTTCAAGAATCCTCCATCTCCAGAAAGCTTTAATACAGGATTAAATTTTTGTTCAATATATCCCTATGTCTTATCTACTGTAAGATTGTCAGCTCGCAAGCCATTGAAGCTGTTTTACTACTAAAATCTCACCAATGAGCACCCAACAGCTTCCTATAATCAGTTAATTTAAGCTAAGCATATGAAAGAACCAATATTAAGAGGGGTAAAGAAGTGTCATCCTGCAATGTTGCCTCAGGCTACAAAAATTAGCTGAATTACTATTTTTTTTTTCACTCATGCTAGTTTATAATGGGAAAAAAGAGTTTACTAGCAGAAAGAAAGGAAGAATAATGATTAAAGCGTAAAAAGAACATCTTCTATCTTTATGTTAAGGTGGGAGTTCTCAAAATAATTATAGTACTATCCCAGTAAATGAGCATAACTTTAAACATAATCCTGATTCACAGGTACCACCCACTCAATTGCTTCTTTCATAAATTCTGCACAAACCATACACCATAAGAAAACATCAAAAAACTTTTTGCATAACAGCATGAAAGTGGAATGCTATGTTGTAATGACTCACCTTCTAAAGGTAAAGCCTCCCACTACTTGCAGCTAGAGCCAGATTAATCATCTGTTTTGTAGGCAGATTAAACTTGTGAGAGCACAAGCAAAACATGAGTGCATGAAGTGTTATGTAGTGCTGTCTTCTCCTGCTGTTAGATAAAAGTCTTCTTGGTGAATGTTAGGAATGGGGAACAGTTTTTCAAGATCTGAATCTAAAGACTTATTTCCTTTTGCCTAATTTCTTTAGCACATTACAAGTCACAAGAGGTAACTAATGCATGAAGATTATCCCTTTCTTACTCTTGGTAATGTGAAAATTAGGTGCAAGTTAAACTGAATCAAAAAAATGAGAGAAAAGAAAAAAAACTTTTCAAGACACAGAAGTGTCATGGAGAGCAATGACAAAGTTATCCTGAAGGACAATTCCTAAAGAAACACTAGACTTGCTTCTGTGACATCACAGGCTAGAGAGATCACTGCCATGGAATTTACTAAAGCTATAGTTAGTTATTAAACTACAGTTTTGAGGTAAGGCCTTGGAGTTGAGGAATATTTACCCATCTGCACTTCAAGCACAAGGGGAATGCTAATGCTGAGAAATACTTTTCTAGTTTTGGGTAGATTTATTTCACTGCAAAAGACATGCAAGTAACTCAAAAATACTGATCCTATACAAGCTGAAAAGTCAAAGGTTGGTTTGTGGGTTTGTTCTGTTTGTTTGTTTCCATGCAAACAAATCAGTTACCACACACAGACTGCCACTCACAAAATGACCAAATCTTTCTGCAACAGTCACGAGCAGAAAACATTCAATGAGGACTGTTTCTTGGAAAGTATAAAGTAATACATTTTCTTAAACTCCAGTAATCTTCAAAATCAATTTAATTCCATCAGTATTTCTTGAAGGAGTGGTTCTTTCTTCTGCGAATTTATCTATTTGTCTTTTGAGTTTTTGTAAAGTTTTAGCATTCCCAGCCATCCTGCAATAATGAAGTCCTCAGTTACACTTTGCGCTCTGTAAAAGTTTGAGACTCACTTATTTAATAGTGCAGAGAATTAGCAGTGTTTCATTTGTCTAAGATATCAACTAGTTGATAATTTGTAAGATCTAGAACATTTCTGCACCATGCCCTTCAGATCACCTCACTAGGGGGAATAAATTCTCGCCCGCTGTTTGACAAGCACACTTACCATAAATCTACAACACTTATAGCTATAATGAATTAATTTTTTAAAGGAATACTAATAAAATACAGTGAAAATCAAAACATTTTAGACTATTTACAGTATTAACAAAATCTTACTATTGCCTGACAATTCCAGAAGATAACTTGGTATATGCTTCTGGTTAGAGCAGGGACGGTAACAACATCATATGCTTTGATGTGAGTGACGTTAAGACTATGGCGCTCAGTAAGTATGGTAATTTGGGACATGTATTCTAAATAAACAAAAAATTGCTTTGAAATGCTGTAAAGTTTTCCAGGTACTGCAAAAATTTAAGAGAATTTTGCAAGGACATCACAATCTTTTGAAATAAGATGCAAATCTAAAGTAAAACTAAACGTATGATTCTTCCATAACTAAAGAAATAAAAATTTCTTTCCTATTTCATATGTATATTTAAAACAAGACCAGTTATAATAATTTCCTAAAACTATTAAATAATCTACTCAATGTTACTTCAAAATATATGAACTAATCATGCTAACTAATATCATTTAAGCACCTGAATTTAAAGTTGACATTTAGACAGCACCATTTCTCGTGTATAATTCATATATGCAGGCTCAGAGAAAGTGTTACTATTCAGCAAAAGCATGACTTCATTTAGCCATAAAGAAATGCTCCATTCAAATCTAGTGTTTACATGTGACAGAATTGAAAAGCATATCTTCAAAGAAAAACAGCAACCAAATTTGCAGACATGGCACTATCTAATCCTGGTTCTGCAGAGCTGCTGACCTAACACTCCACTTGAATTAATGAGGACTGTGTATGCATGTAAAAGAAGCCTGTGTAGAACGCAGCAATTTCAGTTTCAAGGAACCAAAACAAGTGGACGTTCCTAAGAGGCAGACCTTGCTCACACTTCTGGAAATATGATCTCACTATAAACCTTGCATAGGAATTAAGTTAAGGGATATCTTTTTAGCATTGCTCTCACTCTTTAGTGTATTTCAATAAAACCACATTTTTATGCCCCCTGTTTCTAGTCAGTCTTATTTCTTGCCAGTAGACCTCTTAAGTGAAATTATGCTCCCAATTACAACCTTCACAATCAACAGCATTCAGGCTAATACAGATGCAGAAAGCTCCCTTACTTAATCTTATGAGAAATGGATGGGGATGACGAGAGGAAGAGACAAAAGAAGTAGTCAGTGGGATATCTTAAGAGGATGGCTCTCCAAAAGCATGAAATTTAGAGTAATGCTAATTCTTTTCAAGAGTAAATTGGGGAAATATTTCCTCCCAACCTGCATTTCAAGACGCTCTCAGAAAATATCTAGAAAGTATTGTGAGGTAAATTATTAATTTCTCACTATTCCATGCTTTATAGGCAACCGTAATCAAGATGATTTACTATGTTCTCCACTACATGAAAAATAGCACAGAATTTTACTTGGTTGCATTGCATGGTTTCTGGAAAATATTTTAAAATATTCAGAAGTAAAATCCTTGCTGCTCTCTAGCGTATCATCTCATTTGCAATGTTACTCTCCTATGTTACCTTAAAGGGTTGCAGCATTCAGCATCTTACCCATAAATATAGAGCCATGTTCAGTTCTCACACCCATAATTCCATATGTAGGCAATCAAAGGAAGCTTTAGGAATAGACAGATTTTTTTTTTTTACAGAAGCTACCAACTGGGATAAGACCAATCCGATCAGTTTCTATTACGGTATTTGCCAATATTTCTCCGTCATTTATAACTATGATCTGAATTTAGCTTCTTTCTTACCAATCCCACAGCGTAGGAATTTATTTTGCATGACTGCAAGAATCCACACAACATACACCGAAATATCAATACACCTCTAAGGGAACAACTAGCATTTGAAAAAGCTGTCTAAAAAATAAGCCATAAGAATTTAAACAGAAAAAAACCTAAACACATCTTGTAGGACTGTAGAGATTTTGAGGGTGGGTGGCGTGGTGGTGAGGGAGGCTTAATGCTCAAATGCTGTAGTGCACTCTACACACAAATAGTAATAAAAAGCTATCACTTAATCATTTACATGTTGTGTAAAACAGCAGCCTCCTTTTAGTTAAGAGCTGCTTTATGTCGTTTTCATCAATACAAATGTTGCCCAAGTGATTGTGTGGGGGAATACAAGAACAGACTGTAATAAAACTAAAAATAACTTTCCAAGGAAATAGTATTTAGAAGGATTAATTACAGAAGTTCAAATAGGAGGCCATATGCTTTCTCCAGTCTACTACTGAGCATACAGTTTGCCTGTAATAAAACAGGGAGGGAAAAAAAAAAAGAGCTAGTCAAAGCAAACTAATTCAAGTAGCAGGTAATGATTCAAGATACCTTTAGAATTTGGTGTGCTTGGATATAACTTATCTAGTCATTTGATCCCTATGCTAAAATTGTTATCAGCTGTGGTCATTTGTGGGGTAAAACAGCCCTTTGTTTCTATTTCCATATAGCAAATTTTTCTTGAGTGCTACATTTGTGAAACAAATTGGTAGCACGGGTATACTTCTTCCTCACCTCAAATTTTCTGCCCTGAATATAAAACATACTACCAGGACAACAGAATTCATCAAAGATCACAGCCACAAACATTTCACACCTAAGAACTTCCTTAAAGTTTACAAGGATACCTTTTTTTTTTCATGCTTTCCATTTAAGTAGTACACAGAAAAATAACCATTGTGACTTGACAAATCTTCAAGAAAGCTTCACGTTAACATAATGAAATAAAAAGTATATGCTCAAGTGTTTTTCTGACTTTGGTTCCAAAGGTTTAATTTGAGAAAATGGATTAGTTTTCCATTTGCATGATAAAATGTTAACATTTTCCTTAATTTGGTCAGTTTAATATTTTCAAAAATATAATGCTGATTTTGTAGGCAAGAGTCGAAGGAGCTTAAATAGAATTTGCTAGTGGAAAAATCACAGCACAGACACAAAAATATCAGAGAGAATTTTATCCCAACCAAGTCTTGTGCAGCGTGATCAGGAAGTCAAAATTCTTCAGACATTTGTTATTACAGGTGTTGCTCTTTTTATTCAACTAAATTTGCAGGATTTTTAATGTGACATGTTCCCTGTTGCCATCAGTACCTAAAAAAGTAGGTCAAAACATGAAAAAGTTAATTTTGACATTGTTGACATAATATTATTATATATCACAGTTGTGCCTAAGATTGGAAGAAGAGGTGAAGGTAGGTTCTCAGACCATAACCTCAATGGAAAAAAAAACAAATAAATCCCCCCATAAAATCTTTCCTTTTTTTCTTGTGTAAATTAATGGATAAAAGTTGTATTACAACACAAGAACCAATTGGGTGAAAGTGTTTAAAATGCCCCATGCTCTGCAAGAAGTCGCTTTTCCTGGAAAATAATTTCCTAAGAAATGTCAAACTGCTCCAGACAAAAAATTAATATGAAATATTATCAATAATGTGTTTTTCAAACATACTTAAATAGAATACAGAAAACTCTATAGAAATATTAATACTTATTAGATGACGTGAATATTTGAAATTATTCTCCTTGTTCTATCAATCTGTTTGAAACTCTATTTTATGTAATAACATAATGATGCACTGAAAGTTTTCTACAAATGTAAATCCATCAGATCTAAAGTGAAAAATCCACTAACAGTAAAGCTGGTTTCTGTATAGTTTAAATGTAATGCTCTACTCAGTTTAAATCATAAGGGAATAAGGCATTTAAAATAGGGTGTCACATTTCGAGCTAATAAATAGCAGATTGATTCAACCTCCCAGTTGATCCTGCAGTTTACTTACATACAAGATGGAAAATAAAGAATTGAAGCCCTGTGATTTACTTCTCAGAAATGAGACACTCTGTATTAGTGTAAATGAATGCAAAAGTCCTTCACTGACAATTTATTACATTCTTAGTCCAAGCCCTGATTGGATCAAATTGCAGTCTGAGCACACTGAATATACCTCACTTCGACTTCCAGTGAACACTATCAGCTATATATTAAAACAAGACAACAAATAAACCCCAAACCCAAATCATCCCCATCCCAAAACACAAAACTGTTTCTCAAGTACATTCTTTCTCAAAATATATTTGTCTCCGGTTTTGTCAATACTTAGGGAAATGTGTTCTACCCCAACAGAAAATCCATTAGTTCAGAATGTTTACCCATGGGATTTTTCCTAGAAAACCTTACCTAAATATATTTGAATTTGGAGGAAATCTCAGCATCAGTAAAGCTCTGCTATTCTTCACTACTGTTAGGATAAACAGAATTGAGATATAAAATGACATCTAAGAGCAACACCCCAAAAGAAAAGGCAGGGATCATGTATTTCAGGGAACTGTCTCAGTTTCTTCCATTTAATCCCAGGCATTTTGGGTTTTCACATGTGAATTTTATTACTTTTATTAAGCAAAGATTGTATAAATCGCCTTAAAATAGAAATTATTGCATCTAGATGTTAATTTGTCTAGTAAATATTTTAATTGATACAGACTTATTTAAAACTTAGCAACTTTGCAGAGAAATCTGACCTACATCCTAATTTTAGCCCACTTTCCTAAGAGCGAAGACCAAGCACCCATTTTCACTTTACCACGCACATATAAATTGCATCCAAAGAGACTGTGCATTTCAGCCAACTACGCTTTTCAAGATACAAGTCACCTTCAGAGGTTTATCTATAAAGAAACAAATATTATCTTTTAAAAATATCTGCACAATTTTAACGTGCTAAAATGTTTCTTTATGTAAATTTGAAGATTTGCAAGCAAATTACTTTTTCACACCAAGTTGCCTAGATGTCATAGATGTGATGTCATTTTAATCCAACAAAAATATTTGTAATTTTTCTATTTTAAGCACATCAATGCTTCCATTAACATGAATATCAGATTTCAGTCCGTCTTAAGCCACGACAAAGAAACTGATATAAATGCTTATCCAGCTACAATGCACTTATAAGGGTAGAAGCCAATCAAAATTGCTTTCAAAACATGGTTCCATTGAGTTTATTTCAGGCACTTTCACCAACTACGATAGAGAACACAATACCCCACTTCCATAACTACCACAGCACCACAGTAGAGATGACAATCAAGATCATAAAAAATGTCATAAAGAAGCTGTTAACTCACACAGCCTTCCATGACAGAAGCCTAAACGCTTTCTTTATACCCATATAAAGGCTTTCTGCATTGAAAAATATGATAGTGGTATCATCTAAAATTCCTACTGATCTACTGCTCCTGTCCCTACTAGAGAAAATGTAAATGTGAACTTCACCATCAGACATAGAGAGCATTTTCTGTTCTAAGTGAATTGTCAAAATCCTAATTAAAGAGAACATACTAGGGTACCAAGTATTTAAAATGTGGAAGTTATTATACACAATAGTATTTTTTTCAGATTTTTTTTATCTCATAATCAGTTTCCTGTGGTTTTGCCAAAAATATTCATTGTAATACTATCAAGCAATACTGTCAGCAACAAAAATTATTTACCTCCAAAAGATACTCTAGGACTGACAGGAAACAGACAACAATTTCCCCTTAATTTCTAGTCCAATTAAGAATACAAATTAATGCTATTCATTTTTTTTCCAGAGAGCCTTGTTCTGTTTATTCCAGAAGGTACACTGATGTTCCTTATTATTTCTACAATAGTGCAAGCTTTGAGATGGATGTGCAGTTTTTTAAGGAAAGCACAAGATTCTAAAGCAGCAGCAGTTTTCATAGGCGTGTTTCAGAAATGAAGAAATCTACATGGTAATCCGAACCAAAGTACAGAGGCTATCTAGTGTCTGTGAGCTCAGCATGCTGGGTTTCAAGACTCCACAGAAATTTGTGATCTTCACTCCAGACTAGGTTAAGGAAGCCCAAACCTGCATTTTAATTTAAGTGTATTTTTACTAATAAACTGAAGAGACTACAAAATAATATTCCAGAACTCCCATGGCTATGGTAAATTTCACTGATCTAGTGGGAGGTGTCCCTGCTCATGGCAGAGGGGTTGGAACTGGGTGACCCTTGTAGTCCCTTCCAACCCTGATAGATTCTGATCTGTTTTAGCAGAGGACTTTAGAGCCCTAATGGCTCAATGGTTGGACTTGATGATCTTGGAGGTCTCTTCCAACCTAAAGGATTCGATGATTCTATGATTGAAGTTACCTGAAAAGGTTTCTCATTCCACACCGCAGAACCCCTTTTCTTCTTAGGATCTTTTGAAGAGCAAAGTGATTATTTCATTTTTTAAACACCCAATCGCTTAAAAATATGCAGATTTTCAACCACTTCATCCCTTCTTAATCTTATGGTAACTGGCATTTATGGAACAGTGCCAGCTTTTACTTTGACTGAACTAATTTAATTCTTAGAGTTTTCACTGAGCTTCTCACTGTGCCACCTGAATTCCATAAGACAGTCATCCTCCTTTTCCAGACAGCTCCAGCCTGATGAAAACTCACTAGCTTGTTTCATTTTCATCCTTCTTGGCTAATCAAGTTTTCAGCTGATGTGAAAACATGGTGGGTGAGGGAGGTGTGGGATTTTATTTGTTTGGTCCTTTGTT
The DNA here is from genome assembly GCF_000691845.1 of Merops nubicus. NCBI lineage: Eukaryota > Metazoa > Chordata > Aves > Coraciiformes > Meropidae > Merops > Merops nubicus. The sequence goes on from NW_008628695.1 coordinate 25,816, forward strand.
TAGGATTCTGGGTTGCTGTTTGGTCTGCAGGTGTTTTGGGGTAGGTTTTTTTCTGTTGTTTTGTTTGGTTTTGGTTTTGAGGGGGTGTGGGAAGATAGTGATGGGTTTTTTTGTTGTTGTTGTTTTGTTTGGTAGGAGGTTCGGGTTGTTTTTGTTTGTTGTTGTTTTTTGTTTGTTTTGTTTTGCAGGTTTGGGTTTTTGGTTTTTTAAGAGGGCTTTTTTTGTCCTTCTAGGACTTTTCATAGGAAAACTTAGAACTACAGGGATCAGTGATTGATCATCCTCTGTAAAAAAGTGTGCCTCTGGCTACAAGGAAAGATTATTTGATCATTCCAAGGCATTATTACTATTTTGCATAACAAGTTACAAAATTGATGGAAAACAGGTATATAATCAGCACAGTGTTGACAGTTCCAAAGCATGTATAGGTAAACAAGGTTAGGACTGAAAAAAGAAAAGCTCCAATTTGAGGTGGTTTCATGAAACCATTTCAAATGATGTGCTGAAAAAAAATGCAGAAAAATAAATGCTTGTGTAAGAAAAAAAGTTTAAAAAATAACCTGTCTTCAGCTCTGGAACAAAGCAGACAAAGCATACAAATTTCAAGCGTTACATTTGGAATGGAAAGGACTACGACATTTAGAGTGAACAGAATTAGTATTGCTCACTCACTGTTTACTAGAGCTTCATTGTTGCTATGTTAAATAACAGGCAGATTCTTGTCATTTCCAGCTACCGCTACAATACCACACAGAGCACAGATTTTAAACCAAGTCTTCTGAATTCAGAAGATGCCTAAGAGTGATGTTAAAATTATCTGTCTGGTGGAAAAGCAAATAATAGTACAATGAAGACAGAATGATTTCTAAAGGAACCTAAGATGGTATCTAGACTGCTTCTACCAAGATCACTCAACTAACCACAATGTTCTCTGAAGTACTCTCAGCTTCAGAAGCAAATATGCATCTGGGGAACAGACAAGAGCTTGCAGGACTGTAGCTTCAAGTGAAACAGAACAGGTTCCTATGCGCTCCATCCAGCCAGGGCTGCCTTACTGAGTCACATTTTTAATGAAAGGAACATTCTATGATCTGCACATCTTTCAAATTCACAACTTAATTGTGCATCTTATAATTAAGATTTAATAAATAATTGTTAAACGTAGCCAAATGATTGCATATAGATCCATGTCTAATTTCAAGACTAACTGAATTTTAACAAGCTTTTCTAAGGACATATTATTCTGTATTAACTGTGGAGTCTTTGCAGCCTATTCATCATCTTTTCTTTGGTAAGAATACAATTTATGTGCTATCATAAGCTATATTAAAAAAGAAAAATAGAGGAATAAAACCTTTACAGTGAGTGTTTTGATACTTAAATTACTTTTTTTTTTTTCCCAAGTGGATTCTAGTGATTAGTCCCAAATTCACAGATAATTTTTTCCACACCTTTGATTTCACATACGTTCAGGACCTTTTCTGCACCTGAAAATGTTTATCTACTTTCCCTTTCACATTCTTCTTCTAGTAATATAAATCTGAGTTCCAAAATAAATAGCACATTTGCTGCTCTGTAGCATATTCTAAGTCTAGGGTGAGCAAATATGAAGTTTCATAATTGTTTTTAAATTTTTATGCATACATCTTTTTCATATTTATGTTACACTCAGTTTACCACAAAAGTTCTTCATTTTTCTTAGTTTTCAGAGGAGGCGGAACAAAAAACCCAAACTTATGAACTAGTAAGGTGCCTGCTTTTGCATAAACAGTTGCTTTCAGGTAACCTATATCTCTATGTTTTCTCAGCACACAAGTAGGCAAATAACTGCTTAAATAGCATCTTCCCTTCTACAGACTTTGAAAATTACACTAGATCTACCTCTCCAAGATGTTTGTTGAAGACAGTTCTTCTTGTCACCCTCCCCCCCCAACATATCTGACGAACAACGGTCACATAAAATAGTTTTTAAAAGGGAGAATGCAATACTATGGTAAAGGATCAGAATCAACAATATCATAACACAGTTCTCGTTAAAAAGTGGTTTTCTATAACTATCTGCTACCTTTTTGCAAGATGTCTGATGTCCGCCAGTGTGCAACCACAAACAAAGTGCCTTTGCCCTCAACACTCAAACTAGCAGAATTTTGCAATATTAAGGACCTTGAAAAAGTAGTAGGGAGTAATTCAGTACTTTAATCTACTAAATATTTTAAAGGTTTGTCATCTGCACTTTAATGTCTATCTTTTCACCAGGTGCATAATAGCTTTAACACTGCAAAATAAGGTTCTATATATATCTCTTATGCCATAAAACACTAATCAGTGTAAACTTCAAAGCCTTTGTTTGAGAGTGTAAAATTCTAAGAAAGATAACTACTGAGCAGGTGCAATCCAGGAACAAAAATAAATGGAAACATAATAAAAGAAGGCAGACAAAGCTGATGCTAAAAAAAGTTTGCCTCCTTATTAAAGAGGAATGAGCATAGCAAAGAAGAAATTAAGATGTAATTACCACATCTGATAAAGGATAGCCAAGCATTTTGCTAATATTTCTTCAAAATTTGAGCTCATCATCCAAAGGCAAATATACTATTTTGGATTTCACTTACACTTCACTTACTACTGTACGAGCAGAAATTTTTATTCTCTACTCTTGCAGCCATTTGTAACATTCTATTAAAAAAGTTTAAAATGTAACAATATTCACATTAAAGGGCACAACACAGTCCTAACTTGCACAATATGTGACAATTTTCTTAAAAATATCATATTTTATATAAAGGATCCAACAGCTGCATTCCAATGCTGTAATGCTTACTGAAGCCAAAAATTTCATAACCTCCTCAAACATATTCAGTAGCCAGATACTAAAGCACTCACAGGCACCCTGGTGTATTAATGAACTTACTTAAAAGAATTAAAGTTCTCACTTCAGTACTCCAACTAAGTACTGCCTACTTCTCATTTTCCATTGTGAACTGGAAATAACCAGAGATGAACAAAAGCTAAATATACATGGAAAATTTGGTATTTTTCTCTCATGACAGTACATTTAATAAACATCCAAACTGAAGAATAGAAAAACTCTGTATTTCATTTTATAGTTTTCAGATAAAATGTTTGATTGTTCTCACGTGTGATGAAAATGGCCAAGTAGTATTAAATTGATAGCTTAGTACACAAAAAAAACCATGAGCCCACTGCCAGCAATCTTACAAAGATCTGTAAAACTAATCAGCATTAGAAGAGAGTTATTTACAAAAACATATAATTAAGAGTTGGGTTTAAGTATGCATCTTAATATTTCTGTTTTTCTGAAATACCACATCTCTTTCTATTGCATGTAAGCACATACTTTTCTCTTCTGCATGTTTGGTTTCCGGCTCTTTTGTTGAGTTTTCTTTCTGCTTCTCTTCCAGAACCTCAGAAGGTTTGGCTCAATCAATCAGGCCACTTAGATTGCTTGCTTTGTCAGTTACCAAATTTTATATTACAGAATCATCTGGTGTTTATAATAGAATGTCCCTCTTTCTTTCAGAATAAACAGCCTGTTTTACTGAGTAATGGAGTTGTTCTATCCTCATTAGTCCCATTAACCTGTGAATTTAAATCAGCTATCATAAAAATAAAAGGTGCAGGAAGCAGCTTTGATCACAACCGAGCTTTCATTATCTTTTGGTTTAGAGAGAACACAGACTTTAGATAAAAACTTTGAAGAAGCCAGCATCTATGTAAGCTATTAAATGGGATGGCTAATTCTCAGCAAAATGTTTATTTGCTGAGGACATAGCAGAAGCATATTCTACACTGAATTTCCAGTAAAGCTTTTAGAACAAGTGTCCTGCCTCTCAGAAATTAGTATCAGGCTACTATTTACTGCATAGGAGACAGATTTTAGCTAATTTTGGTCTGTGCAAAGAAAACCACCAGTATCCATAATCATGCCAATGTTTCTTTAGGTAGTGTTTGCAATATCCCATACCTCACAAACTGCCTAATGCAGTGTTCTCAAAGTACTTTTACAGTATAAGGCTCTGACTAAAGCTGAATTTGAGTCAGTCAGCAATAGGGATTCTACAATGAAAAAGAATCTCATGTAAAATCCTGGGCATGCTCCCATTGACTGGAGAATTTATAGTGGTTAGTAGGCAGTAATACCTTGCTCAAGTAGCTCTTCTCCTGGTGCATATAAACTAATTTAATACATTCACATCAACAACTTATATACCACATCCTTATCACACCACTGCCACTCCATCTTTTCTATTGGAATACTGTCACATTTTCACTCTCAGAGAGTTCTTGGCATTAAACGGAGAGAACTCAAACTATTATAAAATGAAAGTGCCTGATGTTTCAGTTAGAAAGTTTTTAACGTACATGTGCCACAACTGAGTAGGAATTACAGATATTTTCTGTATTTTGCTCAGATGAAGTTATTACTTCAATCTTTGCTTATTCAATCCATTGACGACAGCATTTGTGAGCAGATGATTGCATTTCTAGAGTTGCCTACTCATAGCTCACCTGTCTAATATTTTAAATGAAACAGATGCATTTTTTAGCTGGAAAAATATCCAGTCAAGTATTTTCAAAAGAAAATGTCATCATAGTTTGGCGTAAAAATTTTAGAATATTTTTCCTGAGTAGATTATTTTTATTCTTAAAACATGGAGTATATAATAACAAAAAAATATTACATCAGCATGTATTCAACATAGTTGTTATGCATAAACCATCTATTTTACATCTGACTCCGTGACTTAGTTTTTTCATTTCACTCATTTTAGAATTACATATAGACAAATTTAAATATTGTTTTACCTTCAGGTTTAACTAACATAGTAACCTTCACATATAAACTTGGTTCATTTGGATGTGAGCTCTCATTATGAAGCATGCAGTTATACTCTGCAAGGTATGCATACATACTGGTCCACAAATTTCATATATAGAATGCTTCTTCAGAGGAAAGAAGGGAAATGAGAGTCTCCAGCATGTAATCTTCCACAGAGTTTTTCCTGGGGTCACTCTGAGCGGGTTCAGGCAGAACCCCACTGTAGAGGCCACCTTCCACTAATGCAAGTGGTACGCATGAGAGAAAAGTGCTCGTACACAAAAATATGAGCAACCAGTTGCCCTTTCAGACTGGCAGCAGTCACTAATGAGTACAAGGGCATACAATGTCAGAGAAAACAATTCTTCCACTACAAGACATGTCTCTAGTTCAATCACATAAGTACTGTTTAGATCTGTATCTCAAATGCATTAATTTCCCTGTTTGTGGGCAAAGAAAGATGAAGGATTACAATCAAGTCACTTTAATTTAGAAATGTTATTCATTCCAAGTTATATCAAAGCACTCTTCTTCCAGCTTTACATTTCCACACAGTGTTCCATATTCTTCCCTGGTGGCCAACAGAGAGATGAAACAAGAGCTCTTGCCTTTGCAATGCCAACAAAACCAACCTAAGACTGCACACAGCAACAGGCACAATGTGAATTGTGCAAGTAAGGACACAACAGAAAAGATAACTTTGCACTGAGGCGGTAATCCATCTAAAGTACAAAAACAGGAAACTCATTTCTGCATTAAAATAATAACTGGTATAATAATCACTTTGTCTCCTTCTAAAGGAATAAGATTTCCATACTATGAAACTGTTACTTGGTCATGCTGCATAGCTACTGTTACTCAATAACAAAACCCTTCCAAGTTTCATTTATTTTGAATTGTGAAAAAAACCTAGTGAACTCTGAATAATTCAGACTTTTATAATATAAACCTAGCATGTCTATGATTCTTCTCTGATATGGCTGTGACATTCAAATGGGCTATAATTTTTAGCATAGGGTGCTTAATTTCTTTTATTGTTAGATGTCATATCCTTTTTTACAGGAACTATTTAATATTCTATTAATTAGTTTTACCAATCAATTACTCTAATTTAACAGTGTACAACAAAAACAAAACCCCAAATACCTAAACTACAAAGCTTGATTTAACTTTATTTAACTGTGGACAAAATAAACCCAGCTACTGCTAATTTTGTGCAACAGGTATACAAAAGAAAATCAAATAGAATTCATCCAGACAGGAAGTGATGTGTGAGCCTATTCACTTCTAAAACACATCACTAAAAATACTAAAACAAGATACTTTGTAGTCTAGCTCTCCTGTTGCATATAAATGACTAGTTTAACTAGATAAGACAAACTGCTTATTTATTAGACAGAAGCTTGGTATAATGAGACTAATATGTGTATTAGATAATTTTATTAAAGCAAAGTGTGTGTTTATATGTAAGAATCATATAATAACCTAAAATAGTATAACTTGAAAACATTTTCATATGAAAGCTTTTAGTTTCAAGCAATGAAGTATCTGTAAGTAACATGCGGGCTTTTTAATCAACATATAGACTGTTGTTCTAACAAAACCCACCTGAACTATGAATCCTAAGCCCAACTTGCAAGTTGGCTGAGACTGTTCTGAAATACCTACCTACACTAAATCCTTTTTCAACAAAATATTGGAGAGTAGTTTTGATCGAGAGTTCCACTACAGCAGAAGGGCCTGCAGGTACAAAAGACATGTGTTGTTTAAACAAAAGTGTACCTAAACCACAGCAGTTCACACAGTAAGGATCCACAAGTAGTTGTTACAGTTGATTCCTGTTGATAACAGAGCTACTCTTTCCTGACTAAGTCTGCAAATATTCTGTTGCTTTTCATTCTCATTTTACCTTACTACTTAGAACATTAGAAACTGAAATTCTCCTTAATGACAATAAGTTATTAGTTGATAGCAAATAAGCCTGCCCTTCCTACATGCTGACCAGGTCACACAAAGAAGGGGAAGGTGAGTAGCCGTATTAAAATGCCTTCTCTTCCCCCAAATCCCTCGGGGGAAGGTCCTTACCACTGTGCCAATGAATTTCTTATGGCTGCCTCCATCATAAATACTCTGATTAAAATGTAAATTCAACCAACCTATCAGCTTCCCATTAAGAGGACTCTTTAAAAACACCATTAATCAGCTGAGAGATATGTAGTGAAATACCACTTATCAATTCTAACTGCTTATGACAGTTAACAAAGCTTTATATTTGCCCCAAACATGTGCTGATCTATCAATTATGCCAGGGTTCACTCTCACGCTAATTGTGCATTTTCTTCTCTAATGCATTTTTGCTGTTATCTCATAGGCTAATGAAAGCCAGGAAATCAATACATATAAATTATACATGCAAAGGAGGACTGCTGTGAACATAAAGTTTCTAATTAATTGCACTTGATTAATTTATATCCTTTAATTATCTTGCTAAGCCACAAACAACATAAATATCCTTGCAATCTGGTTATTGCTATGTCAGTCATAAAAAAAGCAGACGCAGTAAATCCATGAAATCTAGCAAACTCCATTGCCAAAAAACATGGTATGGCATAACACATAAATATAACTGGACTTGCTCAAGATACCTATGAATAATTTTACTGTGACAAATTACCACTAAATATGTTGTATATTTATTTGACTAAGGTTATAATGATGTTATAACTTTACACGTAGCATAAAGGGTAAGCAAAATGCAGGTTTACCATGCAGGATTATGAAGGCTCCGAGCTGTACTTATAAAACAATTTTTCAATACAAATGTGATATTGGTATCTGATTGGTCAGGATCAGGGACCAAATTATCAATATTCTGAATTAGGGCATTACTGTACTTCTGCACTTAAGATCCCCTGGTAATTTGTTTGTAGAGTTATCTGAAAGCCAGAAATGCACAAAAGATAATAATGATAGACCCAACTCTAAGCAAAGTAAGAGCTACCATACTGTCTTTTGTAAACAGCAACTGGCCAAATATAAATTCTCCCATTACGTGAGTAGCTGTAACTGTAGATAGGTTTTTTTTTCCTGCTTTCAAATTTTGTCCACTTTAGTAAACCAACCATATGTTACTGTTCTGAAACCTAATCCTATCAATCCACCAGGCTTGCTCTTTGTCCTACACAACAGTGTATTACTGAATATCTGTATCTACAACTTTCATAAACGTGTAAAAAGAAACTGTATCTGTCTACAGGGAGACTCAGACAGAGACCATCTGTCAGTGACTAAAGCTATTCTTTAAAAAAGAAAACATTCATCTGGGATTTGCCCTTTACAGAGTAAACCCACTTAACCTCCCAATAAGATTAACTGTTATTTGTTTCCATTAAACAAAAATGACCATGCTAATATGCATTTAATAGTACTAAAAATAAGAGAAACATGAACATCAACAATTTTAAAATTCTTTAAAATCATAAAACTTAATGACAGCACTTTTTTTATTGATAAAAAACCACTGATTTTTCATTACAAACTTTCTTCCCTAAAGTTGAGATTAAAAACAAGAAAAAAAAATAATCAAAAAATCAGGGTAAATATTGAAACTAAGAGTGCAGGCTTTTGAGTCTGCCACATACTATAGATAGCAATGGCTGTATATAAATTAAGCCTGAATAATGCATATAAAAACCCAATACCTTTGGAGCACTGATGGTTTTCACCTGTGCCCTCCACATCTCGGCATTTACAAAGAAAGGTATTTAACTAGATTGATTATATGAGGCTGAGCATAGTTAGTGCAGTGTAATGCAGACTCTGCCGCTCTGCAGCAGCAGAAGCCACTGAACCAGCCTGAAGCTATACTGAAAAATACCTTAATGTCTCTTCCTGGGCTGACAAAACACAATAGTACTGTCATGTAAGACTCCTTCTACTGTGGAAAAACACAGTAGGAGAAACCTTTAAATGTAGGCAACTCTTTC
>NW_008628695.1:34672-47191 GCF_000691845.1 Merops nubicus
TTTTTTTGGCAGACCAAGTTAGTGAGATGTGCAATAGTAAAAAAGAATCCACTAGAACATGAAGGGCTGAAGTGCAAAAACCTTCTAAATTATTTTCTGGGTCCCTGTCTTCCCATTTTGCTTATAGCTCTGCTTCTAAAGTAAACCTAGATGAGAACCACAAATTGTGTGCTCCTCCCCTCAGGAGAAGCCTGAGGAGAAATCCATAAGGTCTGTTTCCACTGAGGGCATAATTCAAATCTTACTAGAGGTAGTGGGAACATATTTACTAGGCTCAGTCAGCTTTGTATCCAGCTTTCTTCATTAATGGTAGTGGCACTATACAATCAATAAACATTAATACAAAGCAATCATACAATCATTTTCTCAGTGAGAAATTGGCTTATGCTATAAATAAAAATAATTAAATTGATGAGAGGAATCATTATTGCAGTTTGGTACACCTAAAAAGTTGTTCCTAAACCAGAGAATTTCCCTAAAACACAAAGTATACTAAGAACCAGAAACAGAGGAAAAAAAATCCTAGGCATGCAAATCTTCTCTTGTTACTGTAAGAGTGAACAGCTGATGCATTACTTGAATATACTGTATCTAAGACACACCTCTTTTTTGGAAACAAAAGATCTGATAGTCTCTATATAGTATATTATACAATACTTTGAAAGTGTATAACTATATAAACAGATATTTTCAACTCTGTTTTAGATGTTATATCTAGATGAAGATGCAGCATCAATCATTTCCAAAATGCTAAAATTGGCTTTCCATTGGACAGGTGGTAGAGACTCCAACTTTTTCAATAATGAAATCAACCCTTTGACATCATTTGTGCTGGCTCCTAATTGTTTCGTCCCTGCTAAGGAAGCAGATTCAGATTGGCAGTGCCCACAGTTTGTGTACTGTCCAGAAAGCTATAGCTGAACAATGAAATTTGTTTTTTTTTTTCATTACTTTACAGAAAGAATGGTGAAAAGTGAAATTAAGAAAGGCATGAATTAACAAGGATCATGCTTGGCTACTGATAAGAGTTCTGACACAAGACTTGCCACATGTCAGAAAGTTATGGAACAGAACACTCACTGTCCACAAAAACTAACAGAAGGCACACCAGACAAAGCTTTTATCTGTCCAAAAACCATCAGCTCATCCAAGGAAAAACTTCGAAAGATGCAAGTTCCATTAGAGTTCACTGGATTTGTCACTTCAAATATAAAGCACCTAGATAGAAGCAGAGCACAGAGGTTTGGCTGCAATTACCTTATCTTTTCTATTTTTAGTGACAGGACCAGATTATTTTAAGTGCATTTTATAGAAAACCCTTCTTTACTGAAATATAAAGACTGTAATAAAGACAATACAATGTTTTGAAACTGTTTTAAATCCTTCACTCAGCTTTGCTTCTACAGATTTAACATGTAGGGGTTCTAATCTTACTGCTACTAATTAGAGCTTTAGTGTAATTGTGCCAACAGGGTGCTTGGCATAATAATTACTATTGAGAGATTCTGGTAGAGCAGTAACGTGCCCACATAATACAGATATGTCTAATGTTATACAGCAGTCACCTTTGTATGTTGACTTTTAAGTTGGATTTTAACCAAGTAAGGGGTTTTATTATGAAGCTCAAAAGGCATATACATATGTATGATTTAAGTATTCATTTTTCCTCTTTGATTCTTTTGAATATTAATTAGGTAGACGAAAACTAGAAGGCACATTATATTCCACATCCTTCATAATTTAGTCTAGTTTGGCATGGGAAAACGAACAAAAATGCTTATGTTGGCAGGCCATACTTCTAATGTAATACTAGAGTTTCTTAGGATAAAGTGCTGCAAAGTTTACTATAAAACACAATAAGCTGAACTAAAAACAGAGGATGGGTAAGTCTGTATTTGGAAAGCAACTGTGCTACATATTGTTAGTCCTCCTGGTTTTGAAATAAATCTTTATGTAACTTTGAATAGATCTATTCAGTGAAATAACAGAACTTAAACCTAAGGGACAATGCAGAAATGCTAAAAAATATAGAAGAGAATTTTTGATCACTTAGTAACATTTACCATCATACTAACAAGTTTCAGATAATGAAACCTTGGTAATGATGTAAATCTATAGTGAAAGAACACTTACCAGCATTGAGATGTTTTGTTTGGTTTTGTGTTTTTTACCTCTAGAAATACCAGCTTCAGCCATATAATCATTAAAAAAAGTAAAAATCTTAATTACAGATATTTGTTAAGAAGGACTTCAAAAGCAACTTAAAACATACAAACCCTCCACAACATAATAAAATAAAAAGTAACAGGCCTTTTCAGTCTAACCGTAGAATCTTCTTTTTAAAAAAATGTGAACTCTTTAAAAGAAAATGTACAGCATGGAGCCTGAACCAGAGCTCCATCTAGAACAGACAGGCTTGTTTTTACTGCCCCTTAGTGCTTCCCTTTTAAAGTGACAGGAAACCAATTTCTGATTACAAATCAATAGGCTAGCGTGCTTCCATCAGACAGTAAATATTGTTGATGATATCAGATCATAGAACAGGGTATCAGAAAAGACCAGGTGTTGCTATTTTGATGCATACAAAAAAACAGTAAACAGCATTGCTTTTCTGCAACTCCATATTTTCAAGAAAAATTCTTACAAAGTCACATGTGGCCTATGTATTATGGGTCACCATCAGAATAGAAACTGCAATAAATTATCATATACATAAAGTGCATAAGTTTGTCTCAAAACTAAGACCCACTGAAATGTTCTGTAATAGTTAATATAACTGAAACAAAAAGTATGTATGCTCCTGTCACACAAAATACCTTTTGATGAAGTCTCTTTTTTCTTTAAGCTTTTAAGATAATCTTAGAGAAATCATCAAACTATAAAAAGAAATCAATAAAACAGAAAAGGTTCCCATCACCCCTAAAAAAAAATCCATAACTTTTGCATTTTAATAGAGACACTACAAGACTATACCAGTCATTTTCTTTCTGATGTGTTCCTTTGATTTCACTCTTATCTCACAGGACTCTTGACTTTCCTGAGAAAGGGATTATTGAATTGTATGTCTCCCTCAGATGCTCTTGATCATTCAAGTAGTCTGTACTTAAGAATGTTACAGAGTCTGCTCAGCTGCTGGCTCCTTGGGAACTCATCAGGGACTGTCATCTTAATATTAATTGGGTTTTGTGCAGGAATCCAAGTCCCACAATGAGAGGGTTTCAAGAGAGAAGATTATGCCCAAAGCCAGATATAAAGACAAACATATTTAGCACAACAATTATGATAATTGCAGAAACACTCTGAGAAATAAGTAAATCTGATTAAGGGCACTCCTACATGATCAAATATTAATCTGATGTCTTCACTCTAACCTGGTTTGAACATAAGAGGCTTCTTATGGTTTTATGTATTAACAGATTTGTAGAAGCTGAACTCATAGTACCTAATAATATGGTACATCCAAGTCAATACAGTAAAAGGATCTTTACGGAAAGTAATCCACTTAAATTAAAAATAGACACAGATTGAATCATAAAGCTTAAATTAAAATTGACATACAGTCAATCAATAAAACATTTTATATAAAGTCTTGGATAAACTAACATAACATTTTTCAATCCCCTTAACATAACAACTTTTATTTCTTTTTACTGAATAAAGACTGCATCACTTCAGAACAAATAACTATAAATACCACTCGGACAAACACTTAGAAGTTTCCAGGGTCACATAATATCCAGCACATTAAATGCACCTGTATTTGCAGATATGAGATTTATCTTTAGGAATAGGTGTATTAGCTGTACAGATTTGAAGTATCTGATTAAGCCATTTCACCTTTAAAACCACTGTGATATATTAGAACTGTGGGCTGAGGCTGTATTTGAGAGATGAGGCAATGGCAGCAAAATCAGAATTGTTTACAACACTGACTTCTCTATCTATGTGTGCATGCAAGTAGTTGGATATGAATATATAGATATACAGACCCCTCGATCAAAAATCCATACAGAATAGTGTTTAGTATTCTGCGCACATTTAACACTAGCATGAAAGATATTTTCAGTTGGTTATGCAGAGACATATTTTAAATAAATCTTAAGCTAATATATACAGTATGTATACCTTTTAATATAAAATTTCAGAGGTAGAAGCAATGCCTGAGAGCATCTATACTGTCTGCACATGATCATTTAACTCAGATGAAAGCTTCCATATATAGCTAAGTTTTAAAAACTGAACATAAAACATCTTAAAACAATTACAGTAATATATGCACAGAAGTCTACCAAAAAAGATAATATATCAAAAATTATAGTTCAAAAGTGAATTATTTCAGCTTGAGGAACACTCACACATAGAAGTCTATCTATCCATCTTTATTTGAAAATATTAACAGCATATAGACCTTATGTGAAATGTAAATCTTGCCAGCATGGCTTACCTCCCATAGTAATTAGGCTTGTGTTTCTGCTTTATTAACTCTGATACAACAGTGTCCTGCCCTCTGTCACCAGGGGTACTAATAGATGATAATCACTACGATTTGGAACCCATACAAATTAAACGATGAAGTGAGATGAAGTGTAGTAATGCCATGAGTTCAAGGACAAGCAAGTTAGTCATTTCAGTACTCATTTTTAGGATATTAAATAGGAAATACATGAAGAAATTACACAACAGTTTATCACAAGGAAATAAATTACATATACTAGTTTAGAAAATATGGTACTGATTCTTTTTCATCCATTACTCACAGCAATAATACTGCAAACTGTTAAAACTTGTGATGAATACCATAATTTTGCAGTAATTTCAAAAAAACGCTTCAAATTCTGAAATGTCTGTTTAAATGGTAGATTTGCTTTAAAAAAAAGATCAGCTTCATAAGAGACAATTGAAGGACTGACATGAAGATAGCAAGTCTGAACACTGTCAGTGCATAACTGTCTTTTCAAATCCATATTTTTGTCTCCTAACTTATCAATAACACAGTCTTCTTATCACATTATTCTTTTCAATACACAAGACATTTACTTTCAAAAGTTTCAATGTAAATCTAAGACTCCTGTATTTTTAGAAAGTAGAAATATATTCCGGTATATTTTTTGAAAGTCAAGTATGTTTCAGTATAAGCTAACATTTGAAAAAAAATTATCAGTGAAAAATTTTCTGTCATTGTTTTTTTTTTCTGTAAGTAAACAGGTGAATGCAGCTACTTAAATGTATTACCCAGTTATCTAAAAAAAGGCTGATTCTTGGGAAAACAATCTGTTATTCAAATCAAAGTCACACTTCCCTGATGGTTTTCTAAACCAATATATTCGCCTACAAACAGCTCACCCTAATATTAATAGTCTTGAATTCTGTTAGATATAAGTTTCAATAATCTTGCCTAGGCCTGTATCATGCACTTTCAAAGCAAACACTGCGTTCTTTTTTAAACTAAGCAAGTGTAGTACATTTTTAAACACCACTTATAAAAAAGAAATATCAAATACTACTTGTATCTTGTTCGTGTATATTGCTATTAAAAGATTATTTCATTCTTTAAAGTGCTGAGATAAAAAGCAATATAATTTCTGAACTGAAACTTAATTCTGCGTGAAAAAACTACTAAGGATTACATCAAAACTTTTAACAGCATAGGTCTGCTGTCACTGATTGTACAATCTACAAAGGATGTATTTTACTACAGTGCCACAAAACGTATATAGCCCACATAATACAATTACATCTCATATTTAAAATGGTCAAGCACTGTGCTTTCAAAAATGTATCCTAAACATTATAGTTTTCATCTCTGAAAAGACTTAACAGACAAAAGAAGTACAGATACTTTGCTAATAATCGTCCAACTAGCTACTTTCTGTTCTGAGGAATTGCTTTCTGTGGTTAGCATGTTTACACCCATTCACTTCTAGATGCAGATTATGGCAATTAGATATTTATCCTCCTTAATGTACACTGTTTTTATTTATGTTGAACTTGAATCCATTATCAGAAACAAAGCTGCACACATGTAAGCCTAACCAATAGTTGGAGATGCACACAGACTACTGCTTGTTTACTCTGGGTAGGCTAATCTTATGGCATGCATTAAAAATGTTGTACTTGTCACTGACTAATACAACAAACTGAAACCTTGGAACAATCTTATTTACAATTCAAGTGCTCCATATTTGGTTCTTACATCAGAATTTTCACTTAACTCTTTTGTTAAATAACTGAATCTGAGAGCAATACACAGTTACACTGCAATTTAGAACTAAATACAAGATATTTCCATTTGTTGCACATAGGTTTTGTCCAAAAGACACATCCAGAGTCCATTACCTCATAGTCTACCTTTTATGGCAAGAATTATTGCGCAGTATGTAACTGAATATTTAAACTGTTTTGTACTATTCACACAGCTAGAGTAATTGTTGAGAGGAAAAAAAAAGAAATCCACACAACAAAACTTTCCCCTCATCTGTATTCCATAAATAAAATGCTTCGCTGCTGTTTTTACTTACAGTTCTCAGTATTTCTTTCTCTTCTAAACCATTTTAGCTCTTAATATGAAAGCTTTATTAGTTATTCTGTCAGAAAATTCAAACCTTTACTAAGTGATATGAACAGTTACAGTTGGTTTAAGTGTGGTTAGGTACTCTTGATTCCATCAGGAAAAAAACAAAACAATATATGGCATATGTTAACATCTAAAGACTGAAAACATACCCAGTTAAATAGTCCCCCAGACTTAAAGGAAATCACTACTTAATTTCACAAACATTTGTTTCAGCTCAGGCATTGCACTAGAAACTTTAAGTAGTTTTCTGGTTCAAAAATTACTCTAGTTGATATCTGGAGTCATAAGATGCTGCACAGCACCATCTGCTGGTTTGAACAATGGGCTCTCGAGACAACACCTCCCATTATTCTTCCTGTTATCTGAAATCTAAAAAGACGACATTCCACTCACCGTAGTTCCACACGATTTGTAGAATCCTGCATAGTTTCACCGTACAAACTGAAAGAGAATGAGAGACACACAGAGAATCAGATGTGTACGTAAAGACATCTGAAAATCATACAGAGATGAAATTTGAGCAGCAGGGCCCTATTCAGAAGGGGAAAAAAAAAAGAAAGCTGAATTTCCTTTGTCCGAGTCGAGGGAAGCGCTCATTTTAAACTGTTCATGGACATCATTTTCTTGCTTCGATCTGGATACCTTTTCTTTTGGAAGGAAATTTAAGTCACTGTGGGATGTAGGAAGAATTATTTTTTCCTTAAGCAAGATCATCACAACAGTTTCTATACTAGATTTATCCTTACTTAAGAAATGCTAACTTCAGAAACAGTTTTTTGATTTTGGGTTATAACAAAAACATTAAAAATTGTATAAGCATAAGTGATGAAGAATATATTTCGATTTTATCTAGGCTTCATATGTGCAAGAGAGATTAAAAAGAAGTGATATTTGGAATGCTATTGTTACAAAATTATGAAAGCTAAAACAGCCTTAGGAATATTTTCTGAAAAATGACTGGTGAGCAAGTCAAGAAGATGTTTCAATTTACATTCTTATTCTTTTATTACCAGTTAAAAGGAAAATAGAAACAACCTCACTTTAACTGGAATTGTTTGCTACATCAACCAAAAAAAACCCCTAATTTTTCCCCCAAAATCAGACTATCCAGACCTCTGAATAGTTAACTTTTTTTCCTGTGCAGTTTATGTATGAGCAGTAGCTATAGACCTGATGTAAAAATTACAGAAATTCTGCAGCATTAGTGGGGCTGCTTGTATAAGCACCACCCTCGCTCTGTAAGAGCACAAACGATAGGTCTGGCCCGGACAGTCCTTCCTCGGTGGCACCACTCAAACTGTGGGAGCAGAATTCTACAGGTAGGAAACCTAGATTCTGCTTACGCCTCTGACTGCTCCCTGTAAATTAATTTGTTTACTTGATGCCTGTTTCATGAGGTGTGTAGAGGCCTTAGCTGGTACATGTGCATACCAAAAATATCACACATTTAGTACCCACTGTGGGGTCCTGGCCACAGTGTGCTCTGTGACAGCTTGATGACAAACAGCTGGCCTGCTTGTGGAACATGCAGAGCACACTGGCAACACGAGCAAGAAACAGGTAAATAATGTTAGCAGAACTCACATTTCATAATAATAGGCTACTCTGAAAATCCTGTTGTTGAGCTGTCCAAGCTAAGAGCATAGTTAGTTCAATGCCTGGTAAAATAAGTATACTCTTACCAATTTCAACAAGAGCTAGCTCAGATCTTCAGTGCAAAAATTGAGTCAGAAGAAGCTGTCTCCCTCTCCTCCCCATCAACTCACAGTCAAATGACTTTGTTACATCTACAAATAACTCCAAATAGTAGAATTGGAACTTCATATTTAAGCTAGTGTAACATCTGAGATAAAAAAAATAAAATTCAGAGTGGTCTGTTTTTCCATTCAGTAAATTAAGAATCAACCCAGCATGCCTGCATTCTCCTGCAGCTACCATAAGATTCTACCAAGCTCTGCAAATCGGAAGAACATTGCATCATTGCTCATCTATAACACAGAACTGAAGATATGAAGACATACAATAATCCTGGTTAGCACTGGTATAAATAGAAAAGATCAAGATGGTCAAGTAACAGATAAGAAAAAGCCCTGATCAGGCTTATCAGATTCCTCTGGCAGCAGTACCATGTGTTAGAACAGTCAAAGCTCAAAAATACAAAGCACCTGTAATTTAGAATACTCTCTACCCTATAAGTATTTTTATAACATTTTATTTGCTATTGCTCATCCTACAATATGCTTACATTTTAAATTATAACAGAAAACTGTTGTTAAACTTCAGTGACTCAGTAGTTGGTATGTACAAAGCATAAATTTGTTTGTCACTGTTGTGATACATGATCACCCCAGGATGACGTGACATGAAGTTTTCTTGCACCAGTTATAAGACAACAGTAGTTAAGTGGCAACAACAACAAAAAAAAACCCAAAAAACCAAAAACACACCCAAAAACACACCCAGGAAACAAAAAATATCCAAACAAGAAAAAAAAACCCTCACAGAGGAGAAAAAGTAACCCCAGGTGGTACCTCCAGCTGAGCTATATTACCTACTTGGCAAAGCCTAAAGATAGCATAACATATAGCACAACTTCTAATTTTGATTCTTTCCTAACCTTCTAAAGGACTAAGTGTAGTATATCAGAAAACTACAAAGTATTGAGTCACCAATACCAAGAGATCTCCAGCTAGCTATTTCAAACCTTACTTACATACATCTGATTTTTGTTCTTATCAAAATACCTACATTCTCACTAATTCCTAGTATTCTTACGGGTATTTTAAGCTGTGCAAAACACGTTGGCTTAAGATTGTAAGTAGACACTTCTACACACCTACCATCTTGCAAATATATTGAATAACAATGTGCCAAGAATCCAGTAACCCAGATGAAGTCTTTAGGATCACAGATAACAGTACAGAGCTGGACGTTTTCTCCTGAGTTTAATACAGGCATAATGTTGCTGAGATAACAGACTTTACTTTCAGTCTGTTTTTTTCTTTAAAATATAACTATTATTCAATTTAAAAAAAAAAATTAAAAACATCTGAAGTCAACACAAAACCTCTCATACAAATAACTAGCCAGAAAAGAATTTTTTTTTTTTTTTTTTTTTTTTTACAAATTTTGAGAAAATTTTGATTAGATATTTGTTTCATAGACTCTGTGAGACAGAAAACATTTCTTCCACATTTTGCCGAGTGCCCTAACAGAGTACTTAAAAATCTCTCTGGCAGCCAAGAGAAGTCCTGTCGCAAACTGCATTTTAATTAAATATTATTGAGACTAAATCAGTAAGAAATCCCAGTTACTTAACAACTACACTGAAAACAGATATGTGAACTATAGAAGGAAAACAACCTCAGTAAGGTATTGCTCCTTAGGATCTGAGTATCATTTAATTACATGGAAATGAGATAGATACATTAATGGGGGATTAACATTTGACAATAGAATTTTCAAGCTACTGCCTCTGGCCACAAAAAACTGAAGTTAAAAAGGTATGTCAGAAAAAAGTCAAGATTCTGATTCAGACATATTACAGCATGAATATGATTGCCCATGGAATACTCAATATTTGAGATCACTAGGTCCTGATATAGAACAAGTCTTAATCATTGCTTGCTTAGGGACAGCTACAAATGTAACTTTCTACCACAAATAAACACAAGCAGATCTTTTTTTGTTTCAAAATAGCAACATGTAAGTTTTCCACTAACTCAGTACTATAAATACTAGCTTCTGCAACCAATTACAGCATTTGCCAGTATGGCCTCAAGTAATACATGCGTATTGCCCCTGCAGCTTGGTGCTGAGAATGCCTTTATTTTCATATGCTAAATTTGTATAATCATTCTAAACACAAACTTAGAGGCAATACACAGTACTGTTAGAGGATAAAAGGGTGTAGGAAAATAAAGTCTAGAATTCTGAAGTCCACAAGTAGTTTCACCACAGCATGTTTTGCAGTGCTGACTGCAGTTTCCAAAGAACTTCTGTCACCAGTGCTCCAAGTGATCACCTAAGTCCATCCCAGCTGCTAAATCATCTCCACTCAATAGGGCCTTACTCTTAATTAGCACTATAACAAATATACTATTTTACAGCTTTAATACTTCTGTAATCTCTCTGGCTATGCTTGATAGTTCCGTCCTATGCCTTTGAGTCTACAGGCACCTTGCTTGTTTGCAGAAGAACCTGGCATTGCAGGGTGCAGAGTCAGTAAAACTCTCTACAAAAGGATTCTACAGGGGTCAAGCCATGGGATTCTAATACATTCCTACCTTCCTTCATGAAAAAGCAAACAAAACAAACAAGCTAAAAAAAAAAATCACAGAAACACTCAAAAAAACCCAAAAACCTCTCAAACTGGAAAATAAATTTACATAGAGAGGTAGAGTAATTGTCACAAATTTGTATGAGCATTTATTGGAAAGTGAAAAACCCAGCAAGCAATCAGGATTGCACTTGAAGCCCTACCCAGCAGGCTCAACAGCCTATATTCTTATAATTTCTTAATGGTGTGTATCTAATGGGTAGAAATATCCTATTTTTTGATATTTTAGCAAAGTATATTGATTTTTTTTGTATAATTACTTCCACAATTCGACAAAGGTTATAGATGAGCACTTGTCTAAGTGTGTTAGCAGGCTTACCAAAATCTGTGCAAAAAATCATAAGCAGGCATAAACTACAATATCTCATTAGGTACTCTAAAGACATTTTTAGGACAAATGCATTACAATGCTTAGCCTTTTGATGGAATGGTATCTTAAAGCATTCATTCCTTGCATATTTTAAGCTTTCATCTAAACTAATCATGACTGCAAAAGCTCTGGGGTTACTCTATTTCACAAAAAATAAACTTCATGATTTCATTTATGTTAGTGATGAAAAAGGCACTAAGCAGTGGCCTTCTCAATATAACTTCTTCAAAGAAAACTCTGACAGTATGTCAGAAAAATTATTTGAGAGATATATACAGAAAGAATAATATGTTTTTGAGTATTTTTCTGGTTACATCAGAGTACAAAACCAATTTATATATTAATAGTTCTTAAATAAACATTGACTATAATCACCTGTGAAGGTATAAATGTGTTACTGGGTGAGTTAACTCAAAAAGCGACCTATTTTGTGCTAAATTAATGATTGGCTATTTAAATCTGACCAGAATGAGAAGATGAGAAGGTAGTTTCCTGCAAAAACCTAGCAACAGAATTTAGCAAATCCTACATATTAAAAGAAATTAAAAAAAAAAATGGCAACAAGCAAGAAAACATTGAATGACAGCTAAATTCCATCTTTAAATTTTCTTAGATTTGCCAAGTAGAAAAATAGCAAGCAAAATAGACAAGAAAATGTTCTTCTGATGTAACGTTCATGCTGTAACCTTTTTCCCAAACAAGCTTAAAAGTCACAGTACCCAAGCAATACATAAGAGTTTAAAACCTTTCTACAGAAAGCTAATTAATATTTTTGTCTCTAAGCTTAACATATATTAATTCTCTGAATGCATATATGCTCTTTGGAAGAGCCCTTTTCAACTCTTGACTGTGGGGCTGATCTGCTTAAATGCAAATCCCCTCCCTAGCTTTAACGAATGAAGCACAATATGATCAGATACACTCTTAAAGCGTATTGGTCTCTGTTGCTGCTATCCTCACCCTCAAATGTGTGAATCCTAGAGAATATTATTTAACGCCCAGAATATTTTTCCTCTTATCAAGGACATAAGTAATTCAGTGACAAGAACTCCTACATGGGAAATAAATAAAATGAGCCACTAGGTACAGACTTTTGCATCGAAAAAGACAGGTCTATTTAGCCATATGCATTTGAGATAACAAGCAAGTCTGATTTGGATTCAAAATTTCCCAGATTATGTGTCAGCAGAAACAGAAACCTTGAAGATATGGTGATTGGGTACAGTCAGCATGGCT
>NW_008628696.1:0-1349 GCF_000691845.1 Merops nubicus
CCCATTCCAAGCCTCAATTCACAACGTCAGGCTTAGCCTCTCCTTTAGTTTTCATAATAAGTCAGAAATCTGTTTATATTAGCCTTTGTTTACACAACAGTGTCATTATATCTATTTTTTAAGATGAATAAAAATATACCTTTCACTAAATAATCCAGAAGTTATCACATTGCCTTTATATAGACATATGCCACCTAGCGCTGACCTAAGTCCCTGCAGCTTTGTAGTCTATCCTAAAAACTGGTTAAGTGCAGTTAGTGTCACTTTCCTTTCCTTTTCTCATAAACAAAACACGTCCTGAAGGTGACCTTGATTTTCTTTTTTTTTGTTAATTTTCATAATGAATGCAAAAAGTAATCAGAAAAAGATGGCCATAATTCAATTCTTTAGAGGGTGACTCAAAGCAATTTGTACCTTATAAGAACCAAAGGGGGGGGGAAAAAAAGACATTATTAATTTAGGCAATTAAGACTACTTTGAAAGCAATATCCAGTACATTAAAGAACCTGTCTCTGGAGTGCTGCTTATAGTCCATGAAAAGTTAATTTTATAGCATTTTAAGTGAAGAAAGGTCATTTCCTAGATGTGCATAACAGAATATTGTAATTTTTAAATGGTTACCTAAATGTGTGGGTTTTTTTTTAAATATGGAGTGAGTGGTTAAGCAAATTAGAAAGAAAATTAAAGACATGTATTACATTTATCATGTAATTTTAAATTAAACTATGTATAACAATATTTATAGTCTCTTCCTCTTATTTATCGAAGAAGCATCTATCATTTTGTTCCTTAACATTACACAGCATACAGTTTAAAAAGACTATTTCTATACAAGATAAAATAGTTACCATTAAATCTTTATAGTTTCTATGACTGACTGGTAGGAATGAAAACTGAATAAAGGGCACATAAAGTGTAGCTTCAGTTCCTTCGGAAAGACAGAGGCTGGGGGATGTCTGACAGTGCAAGATTTATTCTGACATACTACTCTTGCCAGGAACTGAAGGCACAAGGTATATGCAAAATCATAGAATCATAGAATCACTATGGTTGAAAAGGTTCTCTAGTATCATCCAACCCAAGGTGTTCAATCTCCATCCCAACATTTCCCTAACCACTAGGTCATAGACTCAAGTGATATCTACTCAGTTCTTGAACACCTCCGGGAATGATGACTCCACCACCTCCCTGGGCAGCCCATTCCAGTGTCTAACCACTCTCTCAGTCAAGAAATTCCTCTTAATATCCAATCAAAACCCCACCTTGTGCAACTTGAGGCCATTTCCTCTCATCCCATCATCAGTAATTTGGGAGAAAAGACTAACACCAGCCTCACTACAACCTTTTAG
>NW_008628697.1:0-10326 GCF_000691845.1 Merops nubicus
CCCCCGCCGTCCTGACAGGGTCCCTGCACGGAGCAGGGGCGGCTCAGGCTTCCCTCCATACCTCGGGGTCTCGGGGGTTCTTAATTAAACACCCCTGAGCTGAATGAAAAAGGGTTCCTGGGGGTCATTTTTTCTAAACTTCATTAGAGTTCTCTAGACGAAGTGGGCTTGGCTGCAGTGGGGAATAAATTGGCTGGGTATGAAATCAATTATGTAAAGGCCCAAAGTAAATCCGTAAGGAAAAATCCCAAGTTATTTTGTTTTTTCCCTTGCCTGTCATTCTGAATGTTTGCAATAGTGGCATCTAGCTTGTCCTGAGGGGTCAGTGTGAGTAGAGCCCTAATGTGTGTTTCTTATCTAAGCTGCAGTGAGAATTCTGAGATATGAATATTCAGCGTTTCTGTTATATTACTGCTTAGCAAAACGCAAGTACAGTGTTCCTATAACATCTCATTTCCATACTGCACTAAGTTGATGGATTGCAGTTTGAGTATTTGTTTCTTTTTCAAGATAGTGATGCAATTTCAGTGGTTTTAAATGGGGACCAATGCTTCCCTCAGTTTAAATCTTGGAAATAACAATTTCCCCCACCTTTTTCTGCTTCCCGCCAAGTCCTAGGCCTACAAACAATTTGTTGACCAGCACAGGGCTGGGAGTTCGTGTTACCATCACGAATGCTTGCTGCTCAATTCTGATAGCAGAAGTTTGGTTTGTTTTGTTCCTTGTTTTCAAAATAGTAGGTGCATTAAAACTTCTAGGTCAGTTTAATTCTGTCTTTATTCAGTGCCTTTGGATTTATTTTGGAGCTGGGAGGTTTGTTTCAGTATAGTGATTTTTGGATTAATTAATGGTATGTTAATATAATATAGACATGTGTCTTTTTTAATCCATATCTGTTTGCCTTTACCTTAAACACCTGTTCTGTGTGAGGCCACAGGGGAGGATGATGAGTAGGTAGGATGCTCTCCTGGTTTGTTCTTTGGTGTAACATGTGAAGTTCAGCTGTGCTTTTTTAGTTGGAGTGTACCTAATTTGCAATCCAGTGCTTCTTTCTTCATGTGGTAAGTGTGCTGTGTTCTGAGCTTGACCTTTGTTTTTAGCATGACTGTACAGGCTGCCTCTGTTGTTTGACAAACAACTCCTTGTAAGCTAGTGCTGATTTTCTCCAGCAACAGGAAGTGCTCCCTGACAGTATTTGTGTCAGATGGTTAGTCCTGTAAAGGACGTCAGGGAACACGAGAGAGCAGAGGACTGAGGACTCAGCCTCTCAAGTAATGTAGCTGTTGAGGTGTAACGACTGCATTTCACCCAGTATGGGGTGGACTGTAGACCTGGGACTGTTTGGGTCTTGTTTCTTTCAATCTTTTAGCCATGAAGTGATCAACATCAATCTGAAGAACAAACCTGACTGGTTCTTTGAGAAGAACCCCTTAGGGCTGGTTCCTGTTCTGGAGACCAGCAAGGGCCAGCTGATCTGTGAGTCCCCAATCACTTGTGAATATTTGGATGAAGCATTTCCAGGGAAGAAGTTGATGCCTTCGGACCCATATGAGCGAGCCTTTCAGAAGATGCTCTTGGAACAATTCTCAAAGGTATTGCATGATTAGGGTGGGATTGTGTTTCTTCACCAAAACCTGCAGCTCTGTTGATAATGCTGCTTTCATCCATTAAGAGGCAGGTCTTGTGTCTGAGGAATGCTTTTAAATAACCAGAGGTGTTATTTGGATTTTCTTGCTGTGAGCACATAGAAACCACTGTGGGGATGGATGCAGGAAGACAGCCAGGCTAGTGAAAGAATATGTGATTGAGGCAGGATTTTGAGCATCCTGTGGTGGAGCAAAGGTTTATAGACCAAACCAGCTGAATGCTTGAGACCTGAGCAGTGGTCACTGCTGTATTTTAATCAGAGTCTTTCTGTAGGAAGTACTGCATGCACGTGGAATGTGAAGAGTGCCTGGCTGAGGGGTGGCAGATGGCTGTAGACATGGAACATGTATAAGGAGATTGATTTTTGCTCTCGGTAGGAGTTGGAGGAGGTCACTGCAGCTGACTGGAAGTAACCCCTCTGTGCAAGCATGTGCTTTGAAGGGTCTAGGAAGTGAAAGAGGTCAGCTTGGGCGTGAGGCAGCGGAGAAGAGGGAACAACGAAGGTGCAAGATGCGGACGAAGGAGGATGGAAGGGAGGATATATTTACAACAGGCCTTTTTTGAATAGGTGTGATGGGAAGGGGGCTACAGGGAAGCATGCTGCAAGGAATGAAATGTGCACTGAATGTTGGTTGTATGAATAACACAGTCCTTGAAAAATGTATGTTTATGAGCTTTTAAGAATATAATTTAGTTAAGCTTGGCCAATGAGCAACTTCCTGGTGCTGTATGCTAATTTCTCTGGCAGTGACCACATTAGAAAATGCACAGGTTTGTAGAAGCTTGCATACCCTGGGCTGCATAGCCCTTTCTTACAGTACCTTAAACATTGAAAATTTAAGTGCATTTGGATTTCAGAAATACGTAACTGGGACAAGTTACCACTCTGCACCTTGCTGCTTTTATTGCTACTTTTTTTGGTAGCAAATGGGAAGCATGCTGCTCTTTTCATTGTTCTTTTCTTATTGCAAGACTACAATTCATTAGTATTTGCATTTGTTCTTCCTTTAAGCCTTTGCTTACATTATCTGAATCATAAAAGATTTTCGTTAATGGGCTTTATATATTTCTTTAAAACTAAATCTTTAAGTTTTAACTTGCATCTAGTATCTTAACATCTTGAGCTCTGAGTGACTTGTATTATTGTAATAAGAACATTAAAAACTTTATCCTTTCCTTTGTATAGATACCACCCATAGCTTTCAAGTATTTTGTGGCAGTCAAAGATGGACAGGATGCCACGGCGCTGAAAGCAGAGATTGCTGAAAAGTTTGGCAAACTTGAAGAGGTAAGAGTATTTCATGATAATGAGCAGGTGGGCCGTTGGTGTATGATCCCTTGTTTCTTTCATGCTTTGGCCTTTGGAACTAGTTCTCTTGTCACTCAGTTGGTAGTTACAGAAGTGAGGAATCTCAACATTTACTGGCCCCAGCTGCGGATGCACAACAGCGCCGTTAGAATAAATTCATAGTAGCTAACCTAAATTTCATCTGTATGATGAAGTCTCTGGGAACTTGTGGAGTTATTTTGATTCTAGCTGACTACTGTTGTCTCAAGTATCTTTGGTGTGCTTTAAATGTAAGAAGCCCTTGCAGCATGTTCTAGGAGCAAGGGCTGAGGGGTCCAAGCTGATGACCAGCATCTGTGCTGTAGCTCTGCTGAAATCAGTGCAGATAGACTGCTGATGAACTAAATCTGGTTTTGTTCAACAGCTTATTTTAGTGAGGTGGGGGGAAGTAGAATGCAATCTGACCCTTGCAGAAATCCAGCCCTGGGCTGTGTTCTGCAACAGTGGTGTAGTACAACTTCAGCAGAGCTCCAGGAAGTGTCATGTGGCTTTGATGCTCTGTTAGCAGATTCACCATCCTGATTGAGTGTCAGTAGCAGTTCTTGGCCAGTCTGAACACCAACCAGACTTGGTTTTATCATGAACCCTTTCCTTTTGTGGTTTTATCAGCCATGGGTAATGCTTGTCTGGCTTGATCAAGAAGCATCCCTCCATGGTGTTTCTCTTCAGCTGTGAGGCTACCAATAACTTTCTAGTACTTTCATAAATCTAGCAGTCCTGTGCATTCTGTTTCTCCACTCACCCCACCCTGAGCTGTCAAATTGTTTTCAGGTTACTCTTGTCTGTCTGATCACACTGATGCTGAAGTAGTGCAGATAACAAATATGTTCTTGGGGGAAGCCAAGCGTGTTTCACTTCCCCAAAATACAGATTTATTAACCCATTAATCTTCATTCTGCTTTGTTAATGCTGTGAAATACCTGCTGCTCCTTCAGTGTCTCTACTTTACTATACCCTGAAGGATTTTGCAGCAGCAGCAGCTGAAGGTCGTTTGAGGATGGGAGGGAGGAGGAGAGCCATGCACACTTCACTCGGCCTGTTGCAGGAGATGCTCAAGAAGGGGAGCGTTTTGCAACACTTGGGTGTTTAGTCGCTGCTGCCCGACAGAGGGAGCTGTGTTCCTGTCGCGGCAGCTGTGCAGCTGTGGGCTGTGTCTTGCCGGGCACCGAACAGCTTGATGCTTCCTGACGGACTGCTTTAAAATTTCATCTGGAGCACGCGGGCTAGGGGAGTAAATGCCATTGGAGTATAGCGTTGTGAGTTCAAAAAGGCAAAGGTTTGCAAGTTCTCTTGAGTTCCACCTTTAAAATGCCAAAATGCCTGAAAACAAGGGGACTGGTCTCATGAGAGAAGAGGCCGAGCCCTGGAGATTCTGCAAGGCGTGTTAAACTTGGATGACCATGGCACTTGAAAAGTAGCAGAAACATAAATGTAACAGGAGATCTTGCTGCGTTCTTTGTGGCTGTGCTTTCTGTGCAGAGCTGTGGGGATCTCCTGGTGGCTGTGGGTGTGACACTTGCTTCCCTTTGCACCTGAAATCAAATCCGGTTCTAGGTGTAATATTAGAAATGCTTTCCTGACACCACTCGGACTCCAGTGCCATGGGAAAAGCCTATGCTAAGATGGTGTTTAGTCTACCTGGATGTGAAGTTTGGCTGGATTTTTTTGCTCAAGAACTGCATGTACATTGTTACATTTGATTAGTCTGTGCCATTAATGCTTTTCAGGAAGGAAGAAGTAGTGAACCGTCAGATTCTGAGAGTGAAATTCCTTTTTGTTTGGGCACAAGCTGCAGCTTGCTAGCGATTAATAGTTTGTGACAGTTCTTGAACCCTTGGAGAAGAGTTGGGCTGACTGTATGAAAGAGTTAAGCGTGATCCTACAGCTGCTTTACTGACTAGCTCAGACTCCCCAGATACTGCATGTTCAGGAGGAATGTGCCACGTCTCCATTATTGGCTGTCGATCCCTTCAGTCTGTCTGCATTCCACTACAAAGTGGGCTTTTGTTGCTGTGGGGTTCTGCTGTGGCAGTTTCCCTTCTGAGCCCAGCTCTACTTCCTCGGCCCGCAGGTTCTGTCCAAGCGCAACACTCTGTTCTATGGTGGGGACTCGGCCTCCATGCTTGACTACCTCATCTGGCCCTGGTTTGAACGTCTGGAACCATTCCAGCTGAAGGAGTGAGTACCTTGCCCACCTTCTAGGGTGTACTGACGTGCCTTGCCATAAATATTCTTTGCCTGTACTCTGCAGCAATGTGCCACTCTTAGGGGCTGCTGAAGAAAGTTTGTATTGTGTTACAGGTTAGGGGAAGCATCTTCCCAAAAAATAGTCTCACCCCCTAGTGCCCAAACCATCCTTGAAGAAGAAGACAGGCACAGGTGATTGGGCACTGTAAAGTGAGGGCTTTACTGCTGGCTTGCTGACCTACTTTATCTACTGTGTGGTCCTTGATTGGAAGGGGAAATACTAAAAACAATCCAGGAGTATAGGTCTGGAGTCATGAAGGTATTTGTGTGACTGAGGATTGGAGTGAGCTATTGTATGCTAAGAGAAGATGCTTTCTGGGTAAGGGTAAGGGGTTATCTGGAAAACATAGGCATTAAGTGAACTTGGGAGTTGGAAACTGTCATGCAGAGTACTTGGGTCACTCTGCCAGATGATAATGATAGTAGCTTCTGTTACACTGTTAAGCTTTCAATTTGCCACATGGTGTTTTGGTGGTTGTTGGTTTGTTTTTTTTTTCCAAATGTGTCAGAGCAGGTTTGTGAATTTAGTCTGTTAGCTGAGTCCTCAGTTTCTTCAACAGACTGTGATAGCCTGTGTCTGTGTCTTGAGCTTCTGCGTTGCAGGGCAGACTGCACAGCTTGTCTTGGTGTGCAAGAGAGAGCAGAGAAGACGTCTGTGGGTTGTGAAGGAGGACCCAACCACTGCATGCAGCATTTGCTTCAGGGCTCACCACTAGCAAAGTATTCCTGAGGGAGGCAGTAGTGCACAAATCTCTGCCCTCGCCTCAGAGCTGTGTGTTTTGTAGCCAGGATAACATAAGCAGAACCATACTGATATGCACAATAAGCTCTCGTTTGTGTTTTGCTCAGCTTTGCAGAGTGCAAAAGGTCTGTAAGAACTTTCACTTTCCAAATGCTAGTCTGTCTTCTGTGATCTGATACATATTTCTGTCACCTGCTCTTAGCTGAACTTTATACTTGGAGGGAGAAAGCAAAACAAGCGGTAAAATAGAAATGCTCAAGCTGTTTTGCTTCCTTGATGCCCTCCAGCTTTCCCACTGATGTTACTTGGTCTCTTCTCTTTTCCTGTAGCTCCCTGAGTCACACCCCAAAGCTCCAACGCTGGATGGAGGCCATGAAGGAGGACCCTGCTGTCAAGGCTACAGTGACTGACCCACAGACATACAAAGACTACCTCCAGCTCTATTTGAAGAACAGCCCTGAGGCATGTGATTATGGGCTCTGAGGTGCCAGCAGACACGTGCTTGCAAAGTGTCAGTGCTCCTTTTCAAGTGTGAGCTGTGAGGATCTAGGGTAATTTGGTGTGGGCTCTTCTTGGTTGCTTTTAATAATGGGGAATAAATCTGTGCTGAAAAGGCTGAGAAATCTTCTGTGAACTCCAGTCCTTCCTGTCAGGAGGAGGACGTGCTGGCTTTGGACAGGAAGTGGAAAGTAATTGTGGGCCATATAGTGTGAAGGAAAATGTGGCTTTAGTCGGAGGTGATGTTCTGTTATCTCTGACCTCTTTGCAGGCATTGATGTTGGGCAGTCCCTGAACTGACACAGATACTTGGTTTAAAAATTGTAATGCTGGTGTCTCTGAAAATAAATAAAAAGCAAATAGTGCTGTCTTTAAACACAGTTTTTCCTTTGGCTTTCCAGGCAACTCTTGTCACTGGACTGGTTGTGCAGAGAGGAGCAAGGGACTACAAAGACTGAAGTAGATAGTGTGGTCTCTACAGTTACTTAGTACAAACTGTCCTGCTCTTCAGGAAGCACTATTGCCAAACCACTGAACTTGCAACCCTACCCACCTACCCCTGCTGAAGTGACATATGCAAGGACCGTCTCCTAATGGCTTCCAGTTAGGACTAGCTATGCTGGGGGAGCCTGTGGTTAGTTATGATCCTTCTCTGCCCTTCTGAAGTAGGGTCATATTTATTCTAGGCACTAACCTCAACTATCCTGAAGCCTGGAGTAGGCAGTAATGCAAACAAACTGTCCTGAGCAGAAGGACATTTATTTTCTGTTCTGCTCCAGAACTCAAAGCATTGCTGTACTTGTCAAGATGTAGGTGAAAGCAGAGAACTAAAGTAAAGGAGTTCAGTCAGAGCATTATGTACTGGTGGTGTCTTGCTGCTGGTGAAAGAATGGGTATGTTCTGTTCCAGCAGGTAAATGGCAGAATCGGAGCTCTGCAGCTGGACATCTTTTGATGCAATACTACATGCTAATAGAGCTGAGTGGGTACAAGATTATTTGAATCAAAAATAGTCACAGGAAAGACTTTTCTCTTTTTTCTTTTTTTCTTCTCCACATAGGGGATTAAAAGAACTATGACCCACTCTGATGTTGCTCAGCTGTGATTGTCTTTCTCTGTCAGACCACTAACAACCTGAACTAGCCATAATTCCAGGGAATACGCATGCAGAGAGAAGTAAGGCAAAGCTGTGTGCCCAGGACAGGGCTGTGGTTCCTGTGGTGCCGAGGGGGTTAACATGAGATACAGAAGACTGTTCCTCTCTGTCTCCCACTGCAGTGAGGTGAGGTAGCAGTGCAGGAGGTAGTGGTCTTTCAGCTTGTGGTTATTGGATGGGATTGTTTATGCTCTTACTGGCCTTAATTCAAACTGTTCAGCTTTTCCCCTCCTGTTTATCTCTGTGGCTTTTAAGCACATCTGGCACTACCTAGAGAAATACTAATTACTCTGCTGTTCCATCCAGAATGCTGATGTTCTTGAAAAAATTGCCCAGTCCAGATCTGATGCTGTACTCATAGATTGTCATGAGAGAACCCAGAGGAGGTGTAGAGCTGTGAGGTGTGTTTTGAGGGTGTGGATCTGGGCTGTTTCCTTGGGGGAAAGCAGAATTTGAGCTTCAGAAAGCCATTATGCCTCAAGTGGTGTTGCTGGGATCTCAGTGACAATCTTCCGAGAATTAACTGCAGAACATTTTGGTTTTATTAGCTGCTCTGCTTTGTGCAGGGCTTCGTGAAGTTGTTAGTATAGTAGGCTCTAAGCTGGCTTTTATATACATGACAGAAATAAGTTGTAGTGTGCTCCATTGCATTCTCCCTGACATCAGGGAGATCCAGTAATGAATTAAGAGCAGAGACTGGCATCCAAAAACTGAAAAGGCTAGGGCCAGACCATGGTAATCCAGAGATGCTGTTGTCCAAAGAAAGATGTGCTCTCCCCAGCTTTGTTTAGTGGCTGTAGAGTGTACCATTATAAATATGCTACTTCAGCAAAAAAAGTGAAATGAAATATTCTGCCTTATAATTTACTGTTAAATATCAGTGTTGTAAATCTGCAGGCAGACAGCTGGGGTCCTGAACCCAGCACAACAAGAAATCTGTCTTTTTTTCATGCTTTGCCTCACGCCCAGTCTTTAAAGGAAAAGCAAAGTTATATGGACTGGACAGGCTGTCTTCTGTCAGACTGGATGGGTGTAAAGGCTAAAGAGGCCAAGAAAACAAAACACTTATCTTCAGTTTTTGTCAACAGAGGAAAAAAGATGAAGGTCAATAATGAAAGGATCAAGCAAATGAACCACTCTGTCTGCAGAGCTCTCCTTAAAATATACTGTGAATCAGACTGTACAGCAAGTATTCAGTTTCCTCACTTTCTACTCCATATTTTGCCCCTGAAGGTTGTTGATGGTGCTACTGCTTTTGAAAACGGTTGACTTTTTTTTTACTGTTACTGTGGCACCAAGCACAACTGCTTTCACCACAGGCTAAGAAAACCAAAAAATTCAATTTCAAGCAAAAAAAAGGATAGAGCCTGTCTTATAAAAATAGTGAGTTTAGGAGCATGCTGGGTAACTGCTTCAGGTTAGTAAGGCATTTGGCCTCATTCTGTCCTGCATTTGTAGCATGCCCCTCTATCTTTACTGATATCCTTGAGGTGGTTGTTGGTACCATAATGCAGGTTGTGTCCAGTCTCCTGTTCTTCATTAGCATTTTAGGATCCCTTATATTGAAGCTAAGAGCAAGGTAAGAGGAAAACAAGATGGAGGGAGGGAAGGGGATTCCAGGCTATCAGATCTGGGAAGGTTTGCTGAGTTTTGGGTAAGTTGAGTGGGACCTTGGGTGAACAGGACTGTGGCTATGACAGAAGGTCCTTGCTTGGGGAAATGCTTGTGAAGGGTCTGTCTAGGGAGGTGTTAGAAGGGTCTGTGGTTCTTGTAACTGGAGATAGTGGTTTGGAAATTCTCAAATATCATATAGTAGGGACACTTCTGTGAACTCCATGTAACTGCTTTTTTAATTTTTTTTCTAAGCATTTAAAAAGGAAGAGAAAAAGAAATATCAGCTTCTTGCTACACTTCATCTAGCAGCTGTCTGTCCTGCTCATTGGAGGTGCCTGTCTGTGTGTGAGTCCATGTGCCAGGCACGTGTTGTTGGCACAGTGTGACATCTCCTGGGCCTGCTCTCCCCAGTTTTCCACTGCTGTAGCATCTGTCATGTCCCCCTGCTTTATCAAGATTTGAGAACTGGCAGTTTCTTGTTCTCTCTCCTTTCTTTGCTAGTAGACAGTTTATTTCACCACTGTTCCTTGGATGTTGATTTCATATGGGAATGGCTGATGAAAATGGAGTCTCTTTGCAGTCATGAGATCAGATGCAATTTTAGTAAATCATCCCCAATTTCTGTAAGGTGGAAGCAGTCTAGTCTTTTCTGCTGCTGTTGCAAAGATAACAGGGTTGGCAGTTGCTGATTTATTTGAGTAAATTAGTAGTGCCATATGATGGTTTTAGGATTTCTCCCTTCTAAACCAATCTGCTAAACCAGAATTTTAAACCTCGCCAGTGAGATGGAGCTGTGCCTGGGGTGGAGTGTGACAGCTGTTTAGCAGCATGTAGGAACTCTGTGTCTGAGTCCAGGAGGAGGTTAGAACACAGCTCGTATGAAGGGACCGAGGTACTGAGCCTCTTCCGAGCCTTTCACAGCCATCTTCTGGTGTGCAGGAGGCAGCCTGTGAGAACTGCAGCCTGTGCTGCAGGCTTGTGTCACAGAGCCACAGCTCTTGGCCAGGCCGATTGGAAAATCCACCTCTGCAGGGGGACCTGAGCCAGGAGAGGGGGCAGGGAGCACCCCGAGCCG
>NW_008628698.1:0-36304 GCF_000691845.1 Merops nubicus
CTCAATGGTTGGACTTAATGATCTTAATGGTCTCTTTTCTTGAATGCAGGAATATTTCAGACTCTTGCTCCCTCATCAGCCTTCCTTGGAAGAGGGAGGAGTGAAACAGTGCATTGATACTCTTCCAAAGAGACTTGATTGTGTCTTGGACATTGGCTGAGGCCAAGTCATGCACTACTTGTGAGATAAAGTCTTGTGATGATTTGTGAATACCTTCAAACTTCTTAACTGTTCTTGAAGTTTGTTGGGCATTCTTTGTTTCTTAATACAGTTTCACTCCTATGTTTGTAAACCATTCACAACCAACTACTCTATGGAGATAAGTCTGTCCTTTGTGTGCTGAAAAAAATCAGCTTAAGCAGTCTTAGTGTAAAAATGTGGTGGATCTCCAGACTCCTGCAGTAGGGTGGAATAAAGAGTGTTAGTCAGCTAGCTACAGGTTATGTTATGGCCTACTTGCAAGCCCTGACAGCAGGGACTGAGGAGGGAGCAAATTAAGGTTGCACAGAAAAATTTAATTGTCTTCTTTTGAGTTCTGGATGCTTGGCTTGGCAGTACTAATGTTTTCCTAATGGAAGATTTTTTGGGAATAATCTTATCAAATGAGTACCATAAAGTGCACTCCTGTGCCTTTTCTTATTTGTGTAATGATTTTTAGCAGTCTCTTGGGACTGGAGAGATGTTATAGTACAAGGAAAGGAGGAAGGGAAATGTGGCAGAGTGAAGTACATCTGCAAGGAACGTACTGTCCCTCCAAGGAGGAGTCTTTAGTCTGTGAGTTGCTTCCATCTCTGCGTTTCTGTCACTGCAGATAAAACTCTTGAGTGTGTATCTGCACAAGTGTTTCTCTAGGCAAGAGTAGAACATGCTTGGAAGAAGCCAAGTACATGCCCATGAAGTGGAGTGTACTCTGCTTGTCATTCTGCTTTGCTGGTCAAGTAGGCTTTTATTTATACATTGAAAATACAGGCAAGAGCGTGTAAATACTCAAAGTTCTCCCATTTGAGGTTAACTGTATATTAGCCTGTGGAAACTGGGTTTTTCTGTGGTTCGTTCGGATTTGTACTAATGGTTTTTAGGTTGTTTGGTTTTGTGTTTTCGTATTCGTGGTTTTTTTTTTTTTTTTTTCCCTCAAATGACTTTGTAACACAATAGCTTTACACAGGTTCGTCTGGGAGCTCTGCTGGAGACAGGGCTAGGATCAGGGAAGTTCTACACTAGTGTCCTGCTTAGCACAAGGAGGCTGGATAAGGGTTGGGTGGAATTACCCCTGCTCAGCATGGGTAGGTGTCATGACCCATGGCCTCGGTCTCACCTTGCCCAGCTATTAGCAATGTGGCTCAGGTTTCTAAGGAAAAGTGAGAGCTGTGAAAAAAAGTGTAGTAAAGCCATGCAAGATAAAAAAGCTAAGATTGCTTTCTTGAGACAGCAGCTCAGGGATTCGGAAGGAAAACCACCTACAGGTATACATTCCAGAATGTAAATACAGTGTTAGAAGATGACAGTTCAGGAGCCCCAAAGGTCCATTTTGGGGAACTGCAGATTCCCTGCTGATCTGCTAGTAGAGATGTTCTGCGTTCTACTGAGTGTTCTCAATGTACAAGTGGTAGCTTAAGTTCCACTGCTTTTGTGCCTCTAAACCATATATGATTTATTCTTTTAAAGCTGAATATATCCTGCTTGTCGAGTTTGCCATTGACAAAAGTTGCCCAAATGAAATGGCTCAGAGGGAGGATTGTAAATTTGAGGAGAGTGCAGGTGTACTAGGTCTTTTGGAGTGAAAGACAGAGACTGAGAGCAGAAAAGGAGAATCACAAACTGAAAAATGCAGTTTGGAACCTGGGCATTGAAAGTACTTAGTATTCTGCTGGGACTGACTGTTTATCAGCTGGGTTGAAGAGTGAAGGATTTTTTCCCTATCCAGAGGAAAATCTAGGGATCTAAGTCATCTGAAAGGTACTCTGCTGTGGGGGTGGGAAGTTTTCATGGTTGTAGATGCATGGAGGAAGGATGGAAAAGCATTTGCTTTTCCAATGGAGTACTACATCTAAGGCTCCATTAAGGTTGCTGCAGTACGGGCCTTGTGGAGAGGTGCAACCAATTTTGACTAGTCCATTACAGATAGGAAAATGAAAATGAGTCTCTGTAGGGTGAGAAAAGGTGGATTTGACATCAGCCAACTTGGAATGGGCTTGACAAGCTGTTGTTAAGTGGTGACCAGTATGAGGAGAGAAAGGCATGTGCTTGGGGAATGGTAAAACACTAACACTCTTTGGGGAGATGTGGCTCAGTCCCCGAGGATGATACAGGACTAGATAAGTGTGAAAAAGCACCACCTGGCTGTACTTGTAGAAAAAGCTGGTTGTGTACTGTCTCAGGAAGAAGTAATAAAATGAAGAATAGAGCAAAATGCAAAGATAGACCAATCACGGATGAAGTGATTTATTCAATTTCAGTTAAAGCTTTGAAAGTCAATCGAAATCACAGTAACAATACTTATTGTAAGTTCTTATGATTTATTTCACAGGATGATAACGGCATTACTGGCTTGAAGAGAAGTAGTTCAGCATAGTGATGAGAACTTTATTAATGTCCCTTCAAGCAAGTGTCTAACCAGGGACTCCAGGAGAGGTGAATAAAACAGAAGGGAAAAGGTTTGAAACAAAGGAGAACTAAATACTATGACAGTACTTCAGTAAGGAGTTTAGAGAATTGTGGGGCTTAACATGTATATGAAGGGAAAATTACTAATGAAGTAGTGCGGTCAAACTGGGATGGAGGTAACGCTGAAGAAAGATTGCAGTAGCTGAAGCATTAGAGGAGGGGGGGGGTGTGTGGTAACCCAAGCTCGCTCCTGACCCTTATGTGTGCATCTGTGTAATATTTTCAATGTCAGCCATGAATTCAGTTGATAAATGGAATTGCTTTTGATAAAAATGACCATAGAACTAATAACCTCTACTTAGAATAAAGGAACAAACCGTAGAGATACCTGTAGTTTAGTAATGGTATCAGACATCTTAACCACGCAAGGAAGTTTTTCTGTGCGAGCTGCGAGTTCATAGCAAAGACTTCTGCAAGGAGACTGTGCCAAGAAAACAGAATGATTCTTGGAAACTTGTTCTTTGCCTGCTGTATTAGAATACTGCTGTAACAATTATTTGTTATTATCTATACTAAATAGAAAGCTTATCTGCCTGTTGGAAAAGTGGAGCCAATAGGTATCCAGCAAATGGAAAACAGAGGTAAGCAGATCATGATATTCAAGTTTACTAGCTAGAATATTAGCAAAAAAAGTCAGAGTAAGAAGTTTGCTGTCTGGCTACAGTTAATGCCTTACAAAGGTGGCTGACTCAATGAATAGCTTCATTAAATGAAACAATACCAATAGTAATATTCTTAATTCTTCTTGTTTTCTCCAATGGTAACGCTTGTCATTTCTAGTGATGGACAAAAACTACAAGAGTGGCATATGAACTTGTAGTTAAAGAATGTCACTAGTTTTTACAAAAGAAAAAAAAAATTAAATGAGCTTTCCAGTCCTGAAAAGAAAACAAGCACAAACCTAAGTTACAGCTCCTCACGCTGAACATGAGCAAGTCATGACATGCAATTACCCTTAATCTTTGGCACTGCAATTAGTAAATATTTTGATGTAGTATCTCAGTTATCAATAAAGCACCTGGCCACTAACAAGAATAATTACTTCAAAATGTCAAAACTTGGATCGATTTATGTGCCGTTTGTTGCTATCAGAAACTACTGACGTTAGTGTAGTTTACAACAGGATGTAGTGACTGCCAAAGACATTTCACCCAGGTGAATGTAGGTCAAATAAACCTGTAGGTGTATTAGAAGATCATAGAACAAAGGAAAAGCTTCTTTTGCTACACAGCAAGCATTAAACATCAGTTTGTGCTGATGAAGTAATAAATATTTATTAAAGAAGCAGTTCTGCAAAGTACCTTCTGAACACCATTTCTTACAGAAGGCCAGGGGTAGCTTGCAAATTTGCCTCTGAAATGATTCATAAACCTGTGTGATTTATTTTTTTGTTTCCTTGTTTATTCTCTGTGGCAGGGTGGGCATGATCTTTGTGACTGTGACAATTGCAAAGTCAGGATGAGACAAAGTGGGGACTGAGATGACCTTTGGTGAAAGAAACTGTGCCCAGCTGCTCCTGGGCCATGGCACATTGGTTATCTGTAGATATGTGTTGTTCTTTTAATACATGCATGGAGGGACTTAACTTTTTTTTTTTTTTTTTCTCTTTTGGAGCTCACTTGAGAAATTGTGTAAGGCTCTATATAGAGTGTCTTTGCTGGATAGTGTCGGTTTGGGCAAATCAAGACTGATTTTTAAAGAATGCTTCAGGTTTCCCAGTTTCTGTAAGAGTAAAGTAATTCCCCGCCTTGTTCCTTCACCCTCCCCAGACTGTCTCTGGAATGATACACACTGGTTCTTTGCTATGCTGACTGCCAACCATTGCCAACAGCAGCATCTTGGTAAAAACAAACCAAAAAACCCCCATACCTGTCTATATTATGTATCATTGTTCCCACTCTTTTGCTCTGTCTTGATGCCATCTGTGTTTTCCTTCAATTCCTTTTGCTGTATGGGCTATGGGACTCTTTTTTTTGTTCTGAACTGTGAAATGCTTACAGGCACGTTCCAGTTTATCCTTCAGCTGACTAGTTTATTATTTGAGCAAAGTCCACGTGTAGCAACTCAGAACAAGGTTTAGACACCACCAATTGCCCTTCACTACCTAATTTTGGAGTTAAATATTTGTGTTCAAGGTGAGAAAGTGTTCATCTGGTCATAGCAAAGAAAAAGGAAAGACTAATTGTTTTTAAAAATCGTCTGGTGCTGAACTAAAACCTGGAAAAGAAAGGATGACAGCTAGGATGTGTTAAGCAAATACACTTTTCCAGTAACAAATGGATTCTGTCACCTGAATTGTAATATGCTATCTAAAACGAGTTCCCTGGTAACTTTGAACAATTTATGAAGGGTTCTAACTGGTGGTTTGGATTTCTTTTTCCTCCTGCAGCTGTGAATTAGGTGGAAAAATACTGCAGCTGAACATGACATTGTTTTTTCACTAGAAAATTCACTGCTGGCATTGAATTCAGCCTGGAAAAGTAAAGAGGTCATGACACAACATCTGTTTTGTGGAGAGCATAGTTATTACCACCAGTAATACTGTGAACACTAGAATGGAAAAAATACTTCCAGAGCAGAGATGCGTAATGATGCCTTTTTGACTGTTGTTCTATGGATGGCGTTAGCTGGATTTCCCTGAGAAGTATGTTTGGAAGGTATGTTTGAACAAAATACTCATGGTGCTCAAACATAAGGTGGAGCTGTTTCTTTGTGACAGAATTTCCACCTCACGATCTCCACTACTTGTTCTTCTTTTCCTTACCATGTTTTCAGTGTTGCCAGTGAGTTTTTACAGGCAGTATTCTGGAGGTTGTGTGATTAAGGTTTCTTAAACTGCTGTAATGGCTTACATTTGCTCTTAGATTTCATTTTTACCTAATTGAATCCATATGAGACGTTAAGAGTTCTCGCCCTGTACTTAGTTTTGCTTAATCCTCATTCTCCTATTGCTAATGTGAACTGACTTTGATTCTTGTACCGTGCTTCCTTGGGCGAGTGGTAACTGTGATAATGTCTTATCTCTTCCTTGGAGTGATGGCCTTTGTGTGATAGAGACAAGGGCGTCTCTGGGGTTTTTCAGGTTTTTGACTGTACCACAATAAAAATTTGTTCTTTTGCACTGATGCTTTTTACAGACAAATCTTTCAAATAATTAGGAAAACCTAGTAACATAACTTCTATAAGTTAAAGCATTGACACCACTGGACACACCTGCTTTACCTGTTTGGATTCTGA
This sequence comes from Merops nubicus, assembly GCF_000691845.1. Classification (NCBI taxonomy): domain Eukaryota; kingdom Metazoa; phylum Chordata; class Aves; order Coraciiformes; family Meropidae; genus Merops; species Merops nubicus. Next base: position 5,902 of record NW_008628698.1, read on the forward strand.
TCAACCTTTTATGTCTTTTTCAGAAGCCAGATAAAGATAATTCCAGCCTCAAGTAAAGCTCTGATTCTACAGAACAAGAAGTGCTAGTGACTACTTGGGGTTGCCAAGCATTTACTTATTTCTATCAGTTTTAATATGCCTGTCAGAGTTCGAGGAGCATCTGGATGATGTTCTTAGTCATATGATTTAGTTTTAGGTAGTCCTGCGAGAAGCAGAGAGTTGGACTTGCTGATCCTTATGGGTCCTGTCCCACATGAAATATTCTATGGTTTTGTGAAGTACACCACAACGACAGCATGTGGAATTCTTCCTGCACTGATGCCTGTAAGGAGGGTGGCCCCTTCTACACTGGAATAGAGTTGGCCAAAAAAATTGTGGTTTGCTATGGGCTACTGGTAGATTAGGTCACAGACAGGCCAGCATGGATATCCAGATGCTTGACTGTTTTTTCATTCTTCCTAATGATGGTACTTTCTGTAGCTGTGCCACCTACTCAAAACACCACCACTTGCAAGGTTTTTCTAACAAATATATTAGTGCCCCAGTAAGAGTAAAGTAATTGACAAATATTTTTCCTAGGATGACAATTACCCTCTGCCCAGCCTGGTCTTCAGTGTCATTTCCAGGCAGTCCAGACTCCTTGAAGAAGCCTGCTGTCTACATTGTCATTTTTACTGTCTTCTCTGCAGCTAGAATTCTTTGGGTAAAGAGGGCAAAAATTCTTTTGCCACTGGAATTTGGAGTCTGTTGTGCCTGCTGCAGAGTCTGGAGTCAAGTTTGCTTCTTGATCGGTCTAATAACTTACACACATCTTAAGGAAAAAGATACTTTCTTGTAGCCCTGGTACACTGGAAGATGTGTGAGAAGATACTGAGAGTGTTCTTCTGTGGATAGTTTGTTACTGTTGTTTTCACGTGGCCAAGAAGGCCACCAGCATCCTGGCTTATATCAGAATAGTGTGGCCACCAGGACTAGGCAGTAAATTATGTGTTTGTACTTGGCACTGGTGAGGCCACACCTCAAACACTGGGTTCAGTTTTGGGCCCTTGACTCCAAGAAGGCATTGAGGTGCTGGAAAGTATCCAGAGGAGGGCAATGAAGCTGGTGAGGGATCTAGAGCACAAGGCTTGTGAGGAGCAGCTGAGGGAATGGGGTTTGTTGAGTCTGGAGAAAGAAGGCTCAGGGGAGACCTTCTCACCCTTGACAACTCCCTGCAAGGAGATTGGAGCCAGGTGGGGGTCAGTCTCTTCTCTTGAGGAACAAGTGATAGGACAAGAGGAAATAGCCTGAAGTTGAGCCAGGGGAAGTTTAGGTTGGCTCCTGGGAAAAAAAAAAATCTTCACTGAAAGAGTTGTTAAGCAGTGAAACAGGCTACCCAAGGAGGTGGTGGACTCCCCATCCCTGGAGGGATTTAAAAGATGTGTTGATGTGGTGCTGGGGGACATGGTTTAGTGGTGACCTGGCAGTGCTGGGTTAACAGTTGGATTTGTTAATCTTAAAGGTCTCTTCCAACCAAAACAGTGTTATGATTCTGGTATTTAAAAATATTCTAAATAATAATGTCACACTTGAAATGTAGCAAGTTGGTTCATCAGCTCTAAGCACTATCAGTTTCACACAAGCCACAGGTTCTGACAGTCTGAAGGAGTCATGGTTCCATGTAAGTTGCATGGTCTGTGTTGTGGTTAAAATCTTAGTTGTCTATGTGAAAGTAATCTACCTTAAAAATGTTTTTGAGGAGAAACATGTGAAGAATACATTCTTCTTGAAAATCTGTACATGATATAGCAAATAACTAAGTTCTAGTCATGTAAACAGTGGAGAGCTAATGGGGGACCAGGCTATTCACTTTTTTTATGCCTAGTAGTGTCTGCTGGGATTCACAGAGATACTGGTGTGTTTGATTTTAACAGAGGTGATCTGGGTATACCTACCTAGAGAAAGAATCCACGTGATGCTCCAAATTTTCCTGCTTTTTGCTAAAATAGTCTCAGAAGTGACACTTGCTTTCCTTTTGTTTCTTACTCCCTGTTTTTTCCCCTTTTCCCCTCCCTCAATGCAGCTTCTCTTATGCCTGTTCCTCCTGCGTTTTTAAATAGAAGTCTAGTTATGCCTGCCAAAATACTGTCTACTGCAGTGACTAAAAGAGTAGCTGAAATAAATTCCCTAAGCAATGTAAGGGTGGTGCAAATTGTCAGGACTTGGAGAAGTTGCTAGGACAGTTTGCTGTACCTGTCTGTAAGGTAAGGGTAGGAGCAGAGCACAGCATTTTGTAGATTCTGGTTTTCCTGTTGTTCTCTGTGAATTAAGATGTTTAAGTTTAAGTCATGTGGGTCTTCAGCAGATCAAATCCCTCTTAACATTGAAAAAGGATTTGATATTCAATTTTAAGATCAATATCAGGGAACTTCATCTATAAAAATAAATTCTGTACAATAAAAAATGTAAGATGTATAAATAGGAAGTATTTTTCCATTTTGTGATGTCTCTTTCTGTATTTTTAAGAACAATTTGAAGTTGTAGTTTCTAGTGAACAATTCCTGGGGGCTGGAAGTGTTCTGACATCCTTGGAAGCAAGGTTCAGAGTTAAGAGAAATGTTCTGCAATGGCTGTATTGACACCTCTGGCTCTCTGGGCTGCTGACCCTACTGAACACATTACTCTGAAGTACAGAAGCATGATGTACTGTAATGATTTGAAACAGGGATGCAGCACTCCCAGGGAGAGTCCAGAAATGAGCACCTTCTTCCTGCACTAGTAAAAATCCTCTCCAGAGCCTGGTTTACTTGAACTCAAGCAGTTGTTTTCCCCAGGTTCTGACTTGCGGAACTTCAAACTCTCACCCTTCTTGCTGAAAGCCAACTTGTCTATCTTTCCATTAGCTGGCTCACTGGAAAGTCTTGGTTGTTAATGCCGGAGCTGTCCTGTAAACTGAGTATGTTGTGTCATTTAACTGGATAATAGCCAGCAGCTCAAAATGTAAAATTCCCTTTCTGTGTGTGGCAGGTAGTGCTAAATGATACTTAACCCTGAGAAAAATTCATCACACACAAACCAAGAAAACCTCTGGCAACCCCTTGTGATACTGAAGGTTTCTTTATCTTTGGGTACTGCAAACACTTAAGGTATTGAGTAGTCATCATCTAGCAATTCTTTTAAAAGTCACCTCACTTAAGGTCACTTGCAGCCAGTGAAATAAAATCCTTTTTATGGGGTCATTCTCATATTCAGTTCTGCAAAGGTAAAGTCAACTCAGCAACCCCAGCCCTGTAGAGGCAGATAAGAAATCTGTGATGTGATTTCACATTTTTAGCCCTGTTATGCCGCATATTAGTCAGAGTTCATTTATTTCATTAGTTTACTTTGTAAAGCAATTACATGACTGTTACAACAGTAGGACTGGAATGGCGTATTACGTTTACTAAAATAACTTGGCAATTAATTTCAAATTATCTCTGTGCAGTAATCTCCTACATATAATAGAATTATTCAAATGTCTATGAACATTTTACTTGCAGTACTGAAGTGAGTTAGATCAATCAGAAATTAATTGCATCCAAGGCATCAGTATAGCCTTCTGGGATCGGCTGAATACCAGTGTGTCATAATAATTGATGTAGCATTGAATTGTGCCTTTGCTTCTCACTTAGAATGGCAATTTTATTAGCGGAGCAGGCTAGGTGGAAAAATGGAAAGAAAAGAGAAATGAATGAAAGTAAGTTAAATACTAGCTCGTGGCCATTAACTTTGATTTAATTCCGTGCTTATGTGGTTTATCATCCTGACACTTTCTGTATGCTTAGAATAGCTTGTCCTTGTTTTGCACAATTGCACTTTCACTGTACTTTGTATATATGGAGAGGGAAGGGATGTATGGGTCAGTATTCAATTCAAGTTGTCCATCCAAAATATTTCTGAACTTTGGTTTGACTGCTTTGGCATTAAACATGAAAATTATCTCTCCCGGTAACTTTTTAAATTTTTTTTTCTTTCTGAAGGTGTGACTCTTGAGTGACTTTTTTTTGTAAAAGTAGGGTGTGTATAGAAAAATATTTAAATTCTCTTTCCCCTTGTACTTTTCTTCTAAATTTTAAAATCTTTAAGTCATAAAGCACAGCTATTGCTGTATCACAACTACTGAAGTGCGATTGAATTGACTTTTACTTTCCTGTATATGTGTATTAGGGAAGAAAGAGGAATTACTTAGTTTCAAATACAACTACAAACTTTTAGTTATTTTCATAGAATCTATGAACAGGACAAGGGTCTTTTCATTAAGATACTTCTCATTTGAAGAGTCAAATGGACAGTCATCAGGTATAAAAAGTTAGTTATAAGAGAGAGCTTAGGTGATTTTTTTTTTTAATGTTTGGAGAAGTTTTCACTGTTGCCTGGTCTTGTTTCTTCTAAAAAGCTGTGTTTTTACCACCTTGTTTGGCTGCACACCTAGTCCCTTGTGTTGCTTCCCAAGTGCAGGTATGACTTCTTAAAGGCACAGTTTTAGACCTTGTATGGAATGTGTGTAATGTGTGTAAAAGTGGGTTTCTCCTACCTCTTACATACCTAATATGTTTTTGCCTGACATAAAATGTTGTGGTCCTTGTCCAAGGAGGTGTTTCTGCTATCCTAGACCACTTCCAGGATCCCTGTTGACAGTCATGGCTTTCCCAAAATGAAAGAGGGAGGAGGTGCTGAAGCTCAAACCAGGAGGTTGTCATGATGTGGTATGCTGACAGTGTCAGAAAAGTCTTATTTCTCCAAAATGGACAAGAAAGGAATAAGAAGGGAAGAAAGCAGTTAGGAAACCATCGAAGAGATGTTTTAGGGGCCAGCATTTGCTCAGTAGGTTTTGTGCTCTTAACTCCTCTCTTCTCCTTCCATGTTTGTATGCTCTTGCTCATCCTTTTTTATACTCTTGCTTGTGTTTGAAACCTTGCTGCCTGTATGTGCTGAAGTTGGGCCAGTTGTGCGTGCATGTCTCAGGAGGTGATCCTGAATTAATAGAAAACCTATTTCCTTTCTTCTGAAATACAGAATTCATTTTGTTAATTAATGTTGGACTTCTTATAGTAGTGAAGGGTTTATTAACTTGCTTTATATTATCTTGTTTACTTCTCAGTATGAAGATACCATTTGACTCGAATTTTGAGCATAGTTGAATGATTTAACCAAGCTATTATTTGTGACCTCCATTTGTAAATGTATGCTTTGCTACTTACTGGCAATACCTGTGAGGCTGTGCAATTTTTTTCCTGTTTACATGATCTGATCCATAGCTGTGAAGTACAGAGTGTTTCTGTTCCCTCAAGCTGTTTTTGTGTGAACAGTTTTCAGTCAATTAAGAATTTCTCTGTGGACTTTTTGTTTCTAAAATTACAGGTAAACCCTAGTCAAATTTTGGGCTCTTGAAATTATTCCTTGCTGTCAGGAGTGTGAGGTGCAGTAAAAGATCAAACTAGTGCTGGAATTGAGTGGTGTGTCTTCTGCTCTGGTCTTGGAGTATTTCTGTCCCAGGTTTCTGTGTTGTAGAATTAGGGTTACTTCAGTTGAGAGAATCAAGATCTCTGAGAATACATTTAATAAAAATTTAGCTGTTTGCTGGAGCTTTCAATTTTTATATTTCCATAAATGGATTTGTGAAAAAGACTTCATGTTTTTTTTTTCTTAGGGTAACTGGAAAAAAAGTGAAATGTTTTTTCAAATTTGAGGTGTTCTTCAAATGAAGAATACCAGAAAATAGCTCCATGTAAGCTCATTTATCTGCCTTCTGTAATTATGGGTTATATTGCAGCACATAATGCTCATATGGCCTAAAGCAATAAAATATAATAACAACGTCTTGTTAACAGTTATATGAAAGCATTTCCTATAGCGAAGAGAACTGCCACTTACCTTAGATGATTTTTCTTCCACGGTGATCCATGGTGTCACTTTTTGGACGTTTACAGAGCTGAGTATTGTCTTTTGTTATTTAAAGCTGTTCATAAGCATGTGTTCAAAATACTGTGTTAACTGTTTACGTGTTCTGCCAGCCTTCTATTTATTTTTCTACAGCTCAAAAAGAAACAGCACCATTACATGTTTAATTTTATGACTTCTGCGTTTTTGTTTATTGTTTTGGTTTTGCCTGGCTGCTACTGAAGTGCTTGGTAGCAAAAGATATATTTACCCTACTGTGCTCAGCAAATTTAATTGGTGAATAATGAATAAGGCCACTTCCTCCATCTGTAATAATATTTTAATATTTGTCAAAGCATTACTTAATTTACATTTCTTTTCAAGGTGCCTTTGAATATGTTCAGACTGTATTATTTTTGGTATGGATCTCGTTATTCAAATGAATTAAGTTGGCAATAACTGTCAACTTCAGGGAGGACGGAGACCTCTGGAGACCTATCAGGCTGGAGCCTGGAAACCTGAAGTTGATTGCAGTTCACAATTGCATGAAGTTCTTAGTGGAGACATAGTGCTCTTGAGCAGCATCGTTTTATGCAAGGCATCACTACTGGGCATCTAGCTTTATTTTCTAAAGGTGAGGTGTTCAATGATCAGCTTCCTGCTTGTGAGACAAGCAATGCCATAAGGCTTCTGTGTCTGTAGCGGTCTGGGTTTCCAACACTTGGAAGAGTGGGGGAGGAAGAGGGAACCCAAGAGCATTGCAGTCCTTTCTTTTGCCAAAAGATGGAGTAAATGATCTACTGAACAGCCTGTGTTGCTAATTGATTTTCTAGGCAACTAGGAAGTTTCCTGCAGTGAAGGAAGATTTTCTGTTGCCTTACAGTGTTAAAGCTTCATACTTCTCATAATTTGTGCTAAATGTAATGAGGCAATTTGTTTTAATGAATTGACCAAATTGGTTGGTAACAGATGGTTTGGTGACAAATGGGTTAATTAGTAGTCTTACATAATCAGGTTTTATTTAAATAATTTTGTGTGAAAAGGTTACCTTAAAACAATTCTTTCACCTCTGCTGGAGAAAATAAATATCTGTGTTATTGGTGAAAGCAGTCCCTTCTGCAAATACAGGGATCTTTGTCAAGCCAAGCTAAAAATAGTATTGGCATGCCATAATTACAAATGAAAAAGCTAACATTTTCACTAATGCAAGGAAATTATTTTAGACGGTTGCTAGGGAACCCTAAATTTCTTTGGCAAATTGTGTGCTGTAAGCATAGCTGAGTATATGTTGTCTTTTTCTGCAGTTTTTCATTTCCATTGTCTGTGCTAGAACTACCTGTTAGATTCCGGTGAGTGTGCTTCTCCCATCAATTGTGCTAGCATGAAAGCAGTAGACTTTGTTTTTTTTCCTGTCTTGTCACTGTGTTTGCTTCACTTAGTGGCTGCCTTTGTGCCAGGGGGCTCTAATTATTTCTCTCAGGTATGCACTAAGTGACTTGACACTACTACTAACCCCTTGAGTTAGGTGCTGCCAGTCTGAACCGTTAAATAAGAAGTGCTGGAAAGACTAATCGGGATTAGTTGAAGGAAGCTGAAATCACAGGGGAGAGCCTGTGTAATTTAGATTCATCAGGTAAATGAACTACAGATATGTACTATGGGTAAAACTGGTCCCAGAGTGGCTTTTGTTGTGTGGTAGTGCTCCAGTGACTTTCCAGCGGTGCAGAATGGTAAGCTGTTATTTTTACAGCAATCTTCAGGGTACGTATTGCATCTAATGTCTGGTGGCTTCTGTTGCCTAGATTTCCCCCCCCCCCTCTTCCCCCCATCTTTCCCATTTATTTGTGGAAATCTCGCCTGTAGAGGCAGTCTTTTTTAACTGCTTCCAGAATATCCCTTGTTCAGTCTAGGCTTTGTAGCTCTTCAGAGAATTGAAAGATGGAGTAGTATTTTTAGCTTTGAACATTTCCAATAATGAAGATTTTTCCTTTTAAATGCCAGTAACTTGCAGCATTAGAACAGAAGTAAAACGTCTGGTAGGTGGTGTAAATGGGGCAGAGAGGTTAAATGACTTCTCCAAATGCATGTGAGAAGTCAGTGTCAGACTGAAGTCCAGAACTGAGCAGAATTTGGATTTTGGTGTATTTTCAGGCTAGAGACGATTCTAGCATTCACCTCTCTGCATTAAATTTTAAACATAACTCCTCGATTTCCTTGTCCTACAAAAAAAAACAACCAACCACCCAAGCAAACACAAATCCATGTAAGCACTTGAAAAACTATCAGGTAAAATGGAGCGTGGGCTGGTGAAGGAATAGTGACAGCAAATCGGAAAGTTGTTTTGATGATTCAATAAATTTTGTATTTTGGGCACTGCGAACACTGGCAGCTCTCTGTGTTCAAAGACTTTATTCAACCTTTGAATGAATTTATAAAACTATTCTTATCTGTTACTGTAAAAAATGCAAGATATTTTAGCTAGATCATAAGTTCGCATGAAGAATGCTCATACTGAGAGGATGAGGAGGAAAAAAGCTTTGATTTGGCACAAGGTGATGAGCTTTTACTTAAATGGCTTCCTTTTGCAGTGCCATATTTGCATATTACTTAGTGTTCTCAAAATAAAAAAGGACTCTCAGGCTTGCAGTAGTGTGTATTTGATATACTCTCACTTCATTGCTTATTCTATATAAGGCATAACTATCTGGAAGAACTAACCTAAATGTTAATGAATTCAAGTGTTTTATCCATCTGATGTATATTCATTTTAGAAGAATTAGGAGGGGTGAGGTGAAAGAAGAGGGATGGTAAAGGAGGAAAAGGGATACTTTGTGTAAAATGGAGCTGTTTCTAGAAGTAGATCTTCATCTTCAGGTCTAAGTACTATTTCAGAGGTAGCCAGTACAGAACTGATTCGAGACATTTACTTCTCCATTGCTTAAAGATGGCAAGTGTTTTGAAAATAATCTAAAATCCAATACTGTTGAGGTGGAGAAGGTGAAATATGTTTACATTTACAAAGTCAAACTCCTATTCATGAACTGGAGCACATCTGAAGGAGTGGTTGCAAACCTGGCGATGCTCTGAGGTTGGCCTGGTGTTAGCTCTAATTGCCTTTTCTTTATGTATTTTGGTGGTTGTGCTGCATGGGAAAGGTCTTCCAGTATGGAGTGACTAATGTAGTACTTGCAACTTAAAGGTCCCAATTACTGTTAACGTTGAAAATGTGCCTTTCCACATACCAAATGACCTTTGGTTCCTGTAGGCCACAGGGGATGGTGTGTTGCTGTCCATTTAAACGGTAAGAAGCAGATTTAATATATGGAGATAGACCAAAGTATGAGAAACGCTCTGTAAAATACCATCCTTTCATTTCTGCTCTGTGCTTGTTTTAGCTGTGTCAGGAGCCCTGTACAAGCCCTGTATGTAACTATCTGCAGTGGGGTGTGGCCATGATACTGTGATACTTGGTGTGGAAATGGGTGCAGTGTTAGAAGTAGCCTGTGGGTAGCTACTTTTGTGGACACAAGGACTTACTTTAAAAGTTAACTGTAGCTGTCTTGTTGGCATAGTCAAAATAGGAGTGGTCTCATTTGATTACTTGTCTACACCCCTATAATGTGCATTTCTTCCCACATGCTGACACGAGGCAATGTGCAATAACATGACTGTGGGAACTCAGAGTGTGTGTTTGGTATAAATAATTTTCTTTCAAAGCATTTGATGCTCTTAAGTAAATGGACTTGAGATACAGGATTAGTCTGCAGCCTCAGTTTTTGAGAGTTATTTGGACACTCAAATCAAAAGCATTGCCTGATCTCTTCACAGCAGAAATTGCAAACTGAAGATTTAGGGCCCTTGGTTTTAATTAAATTTCTGGGCATCGTTTTCTTAGAGCTCCTGAGAACAGGCAGAGTTGTGCTGTGGCTTTGCTTCTGGAGCAGGTGAATGGGGCTTGTTTTGTCTGTCACTAACATCAAGATACAACAGTAAAGAAGCACTTAGTGATGTAATCATGCACAACTTGATTATAGGCTAGTTTTATCAGCTGATCTTGCTCTTGCTGAAATCATGAAACTGTGAATTAAAGTGGATCTGAATTTACAAAAGTTCTATATGAAATACTATGTGTATATATAAATGCATCTTAGAGATCAAAAAGTTCCACTGCTGGTGTTTTGTTTTTTAAAAGGGATATTGCAGTGTTGGCAGTGCAGGTTAAATTGTGGTATTCATTTGCAGTAAGGTTGCATGGGCTCCTGTGTCTGTCTTTTAAACCTAAAATATTGACAGTAATGTAATCAAAGTCCTTTTTATAGAAGGTTTCCTGAGGCTGTCCCTCAGAAACCTATTAAATCTGAAAAAGAAATGAAAATGTAGTCTCGTAGGACTGACTTAAAGGACACAGGAAAATCCGGATCTCCACTGAATATTCCTCTCATTCTTGACATGAAACTAGTGCAGACTTTGTGAGCATTTCCTTGTTTCTTTCAATGTCCTTATTTTCCAGCACTTAAAAAGGGGGATGTATTGGGAGACACTAAATCTGTTAATGGTCTTATATCTTGTCTATCTTTCTCTCTATGTTAGTGTTTGAAACTACACACAAGGGCTCTTCCCACCAAGGCCTCTTGTATTTAAATCTTCAGCATTCCTAATGTAAAGATTCGCTTCCCCTAATGAAATGACTTTTCAAACATATGGATTTGTTTGAGAAATTCAAAAGGAAAGCTTTTTTTAAAATACCCTATTGCATAGCCACAGTGTGTACTTACTAGTGGTGTAAGGCCTTTGATGCAATGTTTCTTCCAGTTAGCTGACTTCTTGAACCGTCAGGTGCTACTTTTATTCTAGCCTCAGATACATTCTGACCTCCAAAATGTCAGATATGCTCATCACAGAAAACTGTTCCATTGATTTAAGTTTCTCTCAAAATTTTTAGTGAGAATACTCAATTTGCATGAATGTCCACAAGTAAATCATAGAAGTTTGTAGTCTTCTATCTTCTCAGTTTTAACATGTACTTGAAAGGTCTTTCTAGCTGGAAGCTATTTCAGAGATTGTTGCTCAAATTAACTGTAGAAAGTGTGTTGGGGTTTGTTTGTTTGTTTTTGTTTGTTTTTTTTAAAAATGCACCCAGTGGCATGGCTCCTACTTCATATGGTTTACTTGCTAACCTCAAACACACTAAACAGTGTGTTCCTTATTCCGGAGTCATAGGTAAAAGTTCTTAAGGGTGTCTCATGTGGATTTCTGCTTAGGTTTGTGAAGATAAGGCTGGATGCTGGCCTTTCCTAAATACTTCCATTTCATCCTTCATGTTCAAATAAAATGTTAGCTGAGCCATGAATATGCCAGCTCTGCTCTCTCTTCTTCTGACATGTTTTGCAAATGCCCCAAGCCTGGGGAAGGGGGGTGCTCGCTTGGCTGCTTGCTTGGCTTGTTTTATGCTATACTCTGATCTGCCTTGAGAGCATCATGTATTCCCCTGCAGAACAGGGAAGTTGAATGGCTAGTGAATTACTGGCTTGCTTTCAGACATGGAGCTATTTAGCCCTGGTGTTTCAGGAGGGGGAGAGACCTGAAGAGTGTTTGGTGACCTTCACACTCACCCTGCCATGTGATTGACTTTGGCAGATCACTCTGTGCTTCCGGTGAGACCTGCCTGGTACCACTACAGTGGTTACACAACCACCCAGCTTTCCTTTATGTGGTATTTTTTGGACAGTTTTTCTCTTCCAGGTGGAATAATTTTTCTGTGTCAGGAATATTCTATATGTGAAACTAAAGAGGATTTTTTAGTTTACTTTTAATCCCTGGCCCACCACCTTATTTTCCTCCCTCTACATACATGGAAGGATCCTCGTCATGTCCTATTTGTACTGGACATAGGCCAAAGGGCTTTCACCACAAGGGAGACCCAGCTGTGCGAAGCTGTGGTGCTGCAGAGTGCAAAAACAGTCCTTGGCCCAGAAGAGCTTACAGGCAGGCTCCTTGGGGCACTGTTCAGAGGCAGAGGATGGGACATGGAGCCCTGCCTACCTAGGTGAGGTGGAGTGAGTGCAGCAGGGCAATGGTAGAACCAGACATTGATCACGAGTTCTCTGAATTGCAGATAATATTGCTCTGTGCCCTTGGCTTCTGCATAGAGAGGGAGAACCTGACAAACTCCAAGGATCAAGTCCAGAAGAAAGATGCCTGTGATGTGTACTGCTGCAGGATACAGTCATGGAGACTTGCTTAGGCTGTGACTGCTGTGCAGAGTAAGACTTGTTATTAAATAGAGGAATGAAGGGATATTACTCATTCTGTTGCTCTTGTTTTGTCAGTAAACAAGTATTTGTTCTGTTGCCTTAGTTTCCCTAGCTCTCCAGTAATCACACTAGGACTCCTTGTCTCTGGAGACTTGGGTTTTGTGGGCAAGTTGTTACCTTGAATTGATTTGATTTCATTGAAATATAAATAACACAAACAAGCTGTTACAAGTCTATAACATATCTCCTATACTTAGCTGTGCTGTCAAAGCAGATGGTGCTATCTGGGGCTCTAGAAGTAAAGTAAGGCTGAACATGATTGTTGCTTCTGTGCTAATCCTGGAAATAAAGTAGTAATCTAAGACTTCAACACCAGCATCTTCCTATCACTTCAAAACCAAAACCAAACAATAAATAGCAGTAAATGAAGGACTGTCCTTAGCACTTGATAAAAGGAAAAACCTGGTATGAAAAACCACAAAACCTGGAGTTGATACTATATTGTCTACTGGTTTAGGTATCTACTGTTTCCAGACTGGGACAAAATTGTTTGCTCTTACCTTTATTGCTTTGTTTTCATCTTAGTTATTTTCATAATCTGCTTTTCTAAAAGTGTAGAGAAAACAGTTACAGTCTCTACTTATACACTGGCTTTTCTAGTAGTTTGTGGCTGTGTTGTTTATATTTGGGCAGGGTCTGTTATTTTCTTCTTACTGTTCCCGTGGTGCAAAGGATGACAACAACATTCTATTATGATGAATGAAAATATTTCCAGCATCATGTTGAAATCAGCATCATCTAGGCTTGTTTTCTGACTGTAAAATGCTCACAATATGCAGTAATGCTTCTTGTAAGTTAAATCCCTTAAGGAATGCAATTCCCCTGTGTTCTCAAGTGGTTTGTATACTTGTTTGGCCCCAGGTAGCCTAATTCAAACTGTTTTCTAAACCTAGATCCTGTCTGTAGCAGTGCACAAGCGGGTGCCTAAGAAAATACAAACAGAACTGGCACACAATAATGTTTCCTTCACACTTCCAGGGATCCACTTCATTTCTGAACCTGCATAAACTTTTATATCCTAAGGCAATGAGTTCTGCAGTGTAATAACATGTTGTATTTTTGTTTGACATCCCATAGCTTTTATATAATGAGAACTATTGAGCACTTGTGCCCAGACTTTTCCAGGACTTCTAGTATCTCAAAGACCTTCATCATACTCATACCTGTCTCTTTTCCAGACATAGTACTAATGTATCTAGTTGTTCATATGAATGGAAACCATTTCTTTTCTTTGGTTGTCTTTGCTGTCTTCTGTCTTTTTTTCTAGTGTATGACAGCTTTGAGAAAAGGGAACATACCTATTCCTTTGTTAATAATTCCTAGCATTTGATTTATATATTTTTTTCAACTGATAATGAAGACTGAGTTGATGTGTTTACGGAACTGCCAACTATAACTTCAAAATCTCATTCCTGAGTGGTAACAGCAGTTTCAAAGTCAGTCATTGTATGTAAAAAAAGTCAGGGTTGTCTTTCTCTTTGTGCATTACTTTACGTTTATCAGTCCGGAGTTTTACCTGCTTTTCTGTCAGAGTCCCTCAGCACTGTGCAAACCCTCTGCAATTCTCTGCAGTCAAGTTAGATTTTTATTATTATAGATACTTTATTAACATAAGCAGACTTTGTCATCTTGATTTTCACCCCTTTTGCAGATGATTTATGAATATGTTGAACAGTTTAGCCTTTGGCAGAAATCTATGCTATCTGTGATCTTTACATGATTGCTGCTTGAGCAGTGGGACTGCGCTGGAGGCTTTCTGGATTAGGTGATGGGTTTATTTTTTTGTTCATTTCTGAATATTTAACTAATTCAACTTGTGTATTTCTGTCCCCTGGCATATCACTTCTATAAGAACTTTCACTGATATATGTAATTAAGAAGCCTTAAAGAAATCCAGGAAGACTATATCAGGCATATATTTCATGTCCATATGCTCTGTGACTCTTTCCAAGAACTCTGGTAGCTCGTGAGTCATGATTTTCTTCTAGAAACATGGTATTAATCCTTCCTCCATATGTTCTGTTTGTACATGTGTCTTTATATTTTCTTTATCACTTCTGGCAGTTCTCCTGCAGCGGAAGCCTGGGGTTCTGGTCCTTATTTCTTTAAATGAGCTCCTGAGAGCTTTTAAAAATTGACTCTGCAGTTTGCTACCTTCAGTTTCTTTGGCATCAAGAGGAGCTACATCTGAGCTATTTATTTCCCATAGTACTCGGGTGTTAATTTCTGACACTACACTTTTCTGCCTGCCTCTACAGCTATCAAAGGATGAAAATTTAATTTGGTGTGCGTATGTTTTGTTGTGAACTGGATCAGAACCATAAACCAAGTGGTCCTGGGCTATTGTGGGAGCACTGGGGCAGTTTTCTGACCAATAAAGCACCACAAGAAGTAATTAATGGGTGCTGCTGATTGGCAGGAAAAGGGAGAAGCCCCTTATTGTTACTGAAAAACTACTCTTCCCTCCAGAGGACATGTTAAAATTGAGTGATTTGTATTGTCTCTGTGGTTCAACAAGGGTTGTAATAGGCTGAGTGAATTCAGTGTCTTGCCACAGGCATTGGACCTTCTGCTGGGGTTATTGGGTAAGTCCGAGCTCTATTACTTAGAGGTCATTGAGGAAGAAAATGGTTTTAAATGGCTTGTTATACAGGATCAGATAGAGAGGCAGATCACCTTTGCAGCCATTTCTAGGACATTGATAGATTTGATTATGTAGAGTTGCAGAGAACTTAATCCAGTTGATTAATAGATGACTTCATACTTTTGCTGTCTTGTCAAGAGATTTAGCAGCATGTAAGAACATTAGCTGTGTGGAATAGGTGGGAACCACATTGACTTCTTCAGTGTCATTTTTACATTCACAGATGGTTATTCCTGATGGAATTTGTTAGCTGTTTTTGTTAATACTATTATAAGCAAACAAAATTCTTCTTGACCAGCAGATTTGCAGAGGAGAGTTAATTCCTATCTCTGCAGCTACCTGTGCCAGTAAAGGCACATAAGATGAATATCTCTTCCAAAGCCACTTCACAATAATTCTTGCTTCATTTTCCTTTCTATTGATAACTGCAGTAGAGTGTTTCCAATTTAAAAAAAAAAAAAGTGGCAATGAGCAAAAATTAGGCCTTCCTGTATGTGAGTTCATGAAACAATTGCATCTATTACTGTTTTTATTTATTCCATGTTACCATTAAACCTTCAGTTAGGCTCTTAGTGGTCTAGATTAAAATATAAATAGAGTGTTGTGTGACACAAGATACAGGCACTTGGTTCATATAATTTGGTGTATGACTGGCTATGTTAGAGACAGATTGTGTATGTTTGAGCTCTCCATCTCTCAAAATACATATAGTATATATGCACCCAATAGAGGCAAACTTTTCTGGTATTTTGTCTATAGTACACAATAGGGAGTAAAAAAAAGCTTTCTCAGCCTGTTTTCTTTTTGCCTTGTTCACCTTTATCAGGACTTTCTTCATAAAACTGAAATATAATGCTAACATCTTCATAGGCTGTTGACCTCATTTTAAAATCTCCTTTTCAGTTACAGAAAAGGCCAGAATTATCAGGGGACAAATTGCTCACATTTAAAAAACACACTACAGGGAAAAAAAAAAATCTGTGCCATTAACTAATTCTTTATCTCTTAGCCTTAGTATTTTAGACTGTTAGTCTGATTCTTGTATTTTGACAGAGAATAGTTTAGGGTCTGCTTACCCTATCTGTATCCAACTGCTTCTAATTCCTTTCATGTATATTACAGTATTTGTGTTTTATGTAGTTAATATGCAAATTTATAGTTTTGCTCAAGGCAAAACTGTGCAGTCAAGTTTTGAATATATTGGAGGATGGATACTCCACAGGGGATGTATATATGCGTGTACGTGTCTATATAGGCTCCACAATACATGTTTTTATAGCATCATTGCTCAGTTGAAGTGGAAATGTGCACCAAAATTATTATGGTAGGAGCTAATTAGCACAATGTCATTGTACCTCTTCAGGTTTGAAACTGTAGTTTCAGATGCTTCCAGATGTCAGTTCTAGTTTGAGTGCATCTGTGTTTCTAATGGAATATATTTTTGTGTCTCAGTATCACCACTGTCTACAATATCTTCAAAATATTTGTTTCTAGAAAATGGGATCATGTTGGTGTGCTACTTATGTGATGTTATTGCACCCCCAGCAATAAGTCTTTTATTGGTCTAATACTATAGCTGACTTTTCTCATCTGACTCACTGTAACATTTTGGCTCTCCAATGATACAGAGAAGTTTATGTTCCAGTCCAAGTAAATTTCATGATTCATGTTTAGTGCATAAAAAGCTTAAATCTGTATGATCAGTCTAGTAAGAAAAAAATCTAAATACATATACTGGATACTTTCTTCTGAGCATAGACCTCTTCCCACATCACACATGCTTACTTGATATCACGTGTGTGCATGCAGTGAGACTTGCATGCTTATTAGGGGGTACATACTTCATAGAAAAATATTCAAAGTCAATATACAAAATTCAGTCTCAGCCAATTGCATCGTCAAATGTGCTTTTGCTGTTACATTGATTTTTTTTTTTAAAGATCTGATGGTTATGTTTTCTGTTACATAACTGCTTTTATCTAGTTTCTGTACTGAATGAATTTGAGAACACATGTTGGGAACTATTATATTTAGTTTTGCAATTGGTTGCCTGACAACACAGCATCAGTTTCGTCCTTCTGTGCTGGAGATATGGTAATGTTCTTGCCAGTCTTAAGAACACTTCAGCACTTTGAGAAGAAGGATCTGTCAGCAGCATTTTACAGGTTTCCACCTGTGTTGTTTTTGGGCACCTCAAGTTGTACCGGTTACGTTACTGATAGAAATGAGGTTTCCAGGTGGAGCTTTCAAATGTTGGGAAATGGCAGGTTTACAGCTGTATGGTGCTTGTTGTGTACAGAGTGAGGAGAGAGCCCTCTAGAAAATAAGAACGTACTCATGCAAGTGAAGGCTGTAAAGCTTGGGATTGTATAAAGGGCCAGAATTGAGCCTGTTCAGGTAGGTTTTGGCCTGGTGTTCCCTAACTCAGAAGCTTGATTTAGCCTGATTCTGATACTAATTCAGTATGTGAAAAAATGATCTCTTCTCTAAACCATTGGTAAACCACTGCCCCATCATGCATATTTAGATCTTGAGCTTTCAATGTGTGGTGGAGGTATTTGCCAGGCTGGTTTAATTTGCTGGTGGCAACAGGAGATGTACCCTGGAGGGGAGCAATCTGTTAGTGCTGTATGCTGAGAGCTTACAGAAGGTTGGAGGCTTCTTACCTAGGACCAGCTTCCACCTCTCTGTGATGCAGTGGATGCACATGTTGGTGCTTTGGCCCAACACTATAGCTTTTATAACTTGATTCTTATTTCAGCATGCTCAGAGGTTTATGGGACAAACAAAAGACAGTTCCCTTGCTTGAAGGTCTTGTCTGTTCTGCCTTGCAAAGGCTTCCTGTAAATTAAGGGCTTTCCATTTAACCAGATGAGATCGTTCAATGAGTGGTAGTAATGCTCACGTTTCTTTATTGGGAAAAAAAAAAACCAAACAGCTCTTGTTAAGCCTTTGGGGACCCACAGCTCCTGATGGATGGATGAAGTGATGAAAAAGATTGTTTTCTACATTTGATGCATGGAAGAAGTGAAAATAATTAAACGCAAAAATGAAATTTGTCTATTTTCTTCATTTAAAATTTCTATCCTTTTTCTCACCCTTTTAGAGTGCACAAGGAAAGGAAAGGTTTTAATACACTTCTGGAGAAAACTGAGCTAGAAGTGAACCTTCCATTACTTTCATCTAATGTTCTGCTGCTGCTGAAAAATATGACAAATATTTTTCGTAGAAAAGTAAGATGATTTTTTTTATTAAATCCAGTTCCTCAGTGGGAACATGTGTGTTGAAAAATTCACCAGCTTTATGAAGAATCCTGATTGTACTGGGTTGTCAATATCATCCCTTTCAGCGCTCTCCTATCGGCTGCTTTATTCATTCCCAGAGGCTGTGCTGGCTTTGACACTTGCAGAACACACATCACCGAGGTTGTGCTGTTTCTCAGTAATGCACACTCTGAAAATTGAGGATGGGGTAGCGGTTTATTTCAGCACTTCTAGAGCTTTAGAACAACCATTCCTGAAATCTGTCTGCTTTTGATAATTGCTCTTTTAAATTGTGACACTCACAGCACTGTAAATATCTCTGGTTTTCAGTAAAAAATTCTTTGGTCTGTGACTTAACGTTTATTAGAACAGTAGAAGGATAAATACATTAGGAGAGTCTTCAACGAGTAGCTCATTCTGGAAATTAATACTTTCCTTGGGACTTGACCTGTTTGTCAGTCAAAGTTTAGATCCAGACCTTTACAATGTGTTCCAAAGTTATGACCATTTGAATGTGCTGTGAAATCGGTTTATAGTCATAAACCTGGAGTAGCATCAACTGTCTCCCTTGAAAACGTCAGCAGAGATTAGAGAGCACATTGCGACTCAGGAGGATTCCCTCAGACGCAAACATCATCTGGCCTCTGTGTGGCTGGTAGACATGTTAATAAAATTGGCCTGGTGTGTACTCACAGGATTTTTTCTCTTTAATGGTTAAATGCATTTTGCCAGCATTAAATGTGATTGAAACTAATGGAAAAATGCTGAGTTATGAGTAGTAGCAATGGAAGTTGTAGATCTGTTTTTAATAGCCGTTCTTTATAAGTGTACTAGAGGAAATTTTTGCGTGGAAGGATTTCTCAGGTGATTAATCCTTACAGAAACGTTAGGTAAGTCTTTGTGTAATTCAAATAATGTTTCTTGTGAAAATATTGTTCACATGCGGCTTGAAAACTTAGTTTGTGGTAGATTTAAATGGCAATGGTTTCTGAATCATTAAAAAATATGATTGAGGCCAGTCTGCTCTCTGCAATTTCAGGATTTATCTTCATGATGTGTGATGTTAAATACTGAACTGATTTTATTAAATGAAAGGGAAATTCATAGTATTTAACCAGTGATTGCATGGTAAGTGGGTAAGAAGATAAATTGAGAGGATCTCAGTAACTGCAGAAATAAACTAGATAAGTATCTAACCTGCCAGCCAGTAGTTTGGACCTGTAACACTGACTAGAAACAGACAAAATTTTCTTTTTCAGGAGACTTGATTCTTCCCTTTCTAGTGCATATTGAATACACCAGAGGAATAGCGGGTCTTTAATGTGGGAAATGGTAAACCCTGAAAGGGGAAGGTGGCCACTTAAATTGCATTTTTCATTATGATTGAAGTTAGGCCAAGTTCTGTTTTCTGCCATTCATCTAAGTTTGGGGGTGTGGGAGGGAGGCTGTTTTGTACAAGATTTTTTTTTTTTTTAATTTTATATACACAAATATACAATATCTGTGTCATGGTTACATATAGTTATATCTGTGAAAGTATAACTTACTCTATAGGTGTGAGTTGTGTCTTTTTTTAGGGCAGGGTTCAGTTAAGAATTTTAATATGATTCCAGGACTTGAGGCTCTAGTCTTAACAATAGCACATATCCCTTCATGCTAACCTAATTTGATTGAAGCTTTTCTTTCCAAGGGAAACTTGTTTAGCTTGTCTGTTAAAAACTGGATGGACTTTTCCTCTCTGCCTTATAAAGGTCCTCTGGAAAAAATGCAAGTTTGAAATCCAAAAATCATGTAATCTGTCAGTAATAAAGCACAGAGTATGGAAAACTAATTCCTTTATTGCTGATTGTAGTACTAAAACCTATTATTATACATTGGGCTATTTTTGGGGGCAAAGAAAGGACTGATAATGAAGTCTTCGTGTCAGTAGCTTTTATGAAACACAAGAGAAGACAATGTTTATTCTGTCACTGTCACCAGCAATTCCTGTAGATATTGCAGCAGTGTCTTGTACCTTAAGTGTTCTGAGCGCATGGGTAGTTTTTCTCCTATCTCCTCTTATGTGAAAGGTCCTGTAGGGTTTAATGGAGTGGAGACAGTAATTTTGGAAGAATATGGAACATTTAGAAGTTCTACATTCTGTTGAACATTCAGTGATTTGACATAAGCAAAGAATTTGATCCCAATGTGGAACTACAGAATGATTATAAAACATAGTAGGAAGGAAATTATTTTCCACACAACACTGAGTGTTTGCAAATCACATGTATGTTTATGAGCACAAGAAACAGATGTATGCAGGGGCATGTGTAAGGTTTTTTCTTGCTGCCCAGCCTTAACCTGATAATTGGGAGCCTTAAGAGGGAGCTAACCTCTGTGATAAATGACTCTATTCATCCTGTCTCAATTTTAAGTTGGGAAGAGCTTGGTATTGCAGTCAGTGCCACTGAGAACACATTCATGCTCAAAGATTTCTGTGAAAGAAGTAAGAAAAAGAGTAAGATCTTGGGTATATGGAAAGAATTTATTGATACACTTCACTTTACTATCTTCAGCTTTCAGCAGACAATATTACTTTTTATTCAAGGCCAGAATAAGACTAAACCTAGAAAAAGTGCACACAGGTCAAAATGAAGATGAGAATGACTAGAAGAGGCAAAGACTGGAGAGGGGAAGAGTAGTAGTACAGTGGCATTTCTGAAAAAAGATTTTAGTCTACTTGTATGACTTGAGAGACTTGTCACTAAATGTTTCTTTTGTGTAGTGTCTGCACTAGCTAATTGAAGATAGGTGGCCTTAGAAGAGACAGCTTGAGCTGCCTATTGAAAGCCAGCAGCTGTGAAGAACTTTTTCAGGTAAGGGAGGCAATTAATTTGACATCTCTGGTTGTGACCTGATTTTCTTCTTCAGCATACAGTCTTCAGAGAAGAGGAAAGGTTTGCTAGAATTGCTTGAGGAGAGTTGTGTGTAGTCCTCTCAAGTTTGCAGCAAAACGTCACTTGTTAAATCCATCAGTGAGATAACTATTTCTATACATGACAGGTGTATGTACATGGTTATCTACTTTTTTTTTCAGGACAGCTTTGCATGGCACAACAAACCAGTGCCTGCTTATAATGTATTTAGTGAAAATATTTTTTCTTTATTAAAAAAGCCACATGCTTTGCGGTTCTTGGTTTTGTTTCAGTAACACAGAACTTAGAGGCTACTTCTGTAAGAATCTCATTTTAAATTTGGTTTTCTTTTAAATAAAAGTTCATGATACTGTTAATGATGACTACAAGCTTGGGTGCACTCTAGACCTAGACTCCAATGGCAAAAGAAAAAGAAAACCAGAAAGGTCCCAGATGTTGATCAGCTTTGCAGCGTGCAGAGAGCTTTCAGTGTTGGTAGCCCTTGAAGCAGTGTCCTTCCTCACAGGCAGAATGTCCCTCACAGAGGGACAGAATTTGCACAATTGTTCTGCACCCTCTGAAATTCCAATCCTTATCAGGATATCTACTTATAATGACTTAAACAACAGCTGTTACTTCAGCAACCACATGCTTGCATGGCTGCTTTGCTGTTCCTCCTGACCACCTTGTGTTCACTCTGTTCTTGTGGATCACTGCTCTAGTGAAAGTGATGGGTCATTTTTCTGCTTTAAGCGTTGCCAGGAATAGGTCAGCTGAGGTAGTCTTGAGGTCAAAGGTGGCACTGAAGGACCTGAGAGGAAGGGAGAGGAGACGAAGTGTGCTGTGTGACAAGTGTCACTGCTGCCAGAGAAACGAGCTCCATCAGCAAACATGCAGGTTGGTAGAATGAGATTTGGTGTAGGTGAATGTTTTAGTTTGCACTAGGTGCCCTGACCTGCTAGGAGAAGGAAGAACCTCACAGTGTGAATTTTTTAAGAGTGCATCTAAGATATTGCAGATGACTGTGGTACTTGGCTGGCTGACTTTTGGAAGTAAATTAGTTTTATAGGAACAAGAGACCAACAAATACAGACGTCAGTCTTGTGGAAAGTTACTTCTCTTTGGTAAAATGAATAGTTACAGTTGCTCTGACTAGTCTAAATAACCAGTTCCCTGTCATAAGGAGGGAAGGTGGCTTCTGACCGAAGTTCTGTGCAAATTAATTTCTGAGCTAATGGTGTGAGCCGTCATACACCCAGTGCTGGCCTGTTGCCCGAAGAAAGCCAGCCAAGCTGGTCTCCCTTGTCCCCACAGGCACCAGTGACAAATGATATTCAACTTCATTTCCTATTTTGCTTGGGCAAAATCATCTTTATAAAAGCATCCTCTAAAATTCTTTAAACCTAGCATGAATTCATTGAGCTGGTAGTTGTGATAAATGCTATTGCCTGTAGAAAAGGTATCTTTTGCCTAAGGTGCTGTTATGTGGTTGTGACTTTTGATCTCTCAGCCCTTGTCTTCATAATTTGTGCCTGTTCACCAGCATTTCATTCACTCATTTGTTATAGGCAGTTTTGACTGGCAGTTTATGTCAGCGTAATTTAAAAACTCAATAAAAATGCTTTTTACACAAATAATATTCTATAAATCAGTTGCTTTTATTCAGGGTAATTCCTCAGCTTCTTAATGAGCCACGCAGATCCTGTATTAGATCATGGCTTCTTGTAAAGGTTTTATAACTACACTCGGATGCTTTGTTTGGTGTGTAATCAGCTATAATAATGGGTACATAACCATTCATGGATGAGAAGAAATCCAATGGAAGAAACTAGAAGGGACTACAGAAAATTAATTAGGATATATAAACATTTTTCTGAATACCTATAAACACCTGAAAATCTGTATTGCTTTATAGCTTTTCTCAGTCATAGCTGAGAAAGTAGAAGATTGGTTATTTAACCTGAAGGCTTTTCCCATAAGAGACTCTGTGGTACTTGCCACTGAGCTATGCAGAGCTTCAGGTTTGTGTCTCTGTGGCCAATGACATGCTCTGTACCTCTGTGGGGCACGGGGTGCCAGGGATGGGGTAACCACGTCAACATCTCTGGGGTAGCTCTGCTGCCTGTGTGGTCTTCGTGGGATATGGGACCACGTAAAGGTGATTTGAAGAGAAGTCTGTTTTGTATAATTCACAGAAAGTGTACTTGAAATTATATACTTATTTTAAAATTTGGGGTTTGAAAATACCATTTTCAATGGACATTTTTTCTGTTTTCACTCTTCAGTGATTTTATTTTTTAGTACTGGTGTTTTAATGTTCTGTATGGTGTTTTATTGATTCCTTAAGGTTATATCTTTGACATATATGGTATAAACAGCAGGGTGTCCAGTTAAGGTTTTCTGAAATTTTCCATTAAAAACAAACAAACAAACAAACAAAAAACCCAAACAAACAAAAAAACAAAAAACAACCAACAAATCTTCAAATGCTTATAGCTTTGTCAAATTTAAGCAACTCAGGCTTAAAAAAAATGCCTTTTGTGTGTGCCTAGTAAAAATTTCCTCTAAGAAGTTGGAGTTTTTTGGGAATGATGTTGTTTTCTCCCTTTAAAACTTCTTTATGCAGTTTTATTTTGAGATCATAAAAGTATGTTTGTAATCTGAAGTGGAGATAGGGAATCTATGAAAGAGGAACATTGCTGACTGCAGAGTTGTGGGTTTTGTGCTCTTGTGAATATCTAACCAAATGTGACCAAAATGCAAGCCTCTGGAAGCCCTAGTTTCACAAACAATCACTAGGATGTGATCACATCCTGGTTTGGGGACAAATGATCAGTGCTCTGAAGTTGCTATTGAAGTGATCCCTTCTGGGGCAGTTCCTGTTGGCCTGGCAGACCGTGCAAGTGTTGGATACAGTCCTGAGTGAGGGACTTCTTCACTAGCTAGTGCTGTGTTCAGCATGTGGTGGCTGAATGGGGCCCTTGCAAAGTAACCAGGTGATTAAGGCAATTAAAGGCTGTTCTGGAGAGCTGGATTTTATTCTTCCTGATTCCACAGAATTCAAAGCATTTGCTTTGAAGGTGGCTGCAGTTCAGCTGCTGGGCACCTGGATGTGCCTTGCAGAAAGGTTGAGTGCTGGCTGCAGCTTACTGGGAAAAATCCAGGTCACCAATGGAAAACCCTCAGTCCTCTGGCAGAATCACTTGCCTAGTTAGGGTGTCAGGTCTCCAAAACAAGTGTCAATTAGTCTGCTTTGGTTTTTGTGTGTGTGAAATAGTGTCACTCTCATTCATACTAATATAAAAGCAAGAGTCTACAGTGACAGAAGGCTTTAGGGAAACTGAGACTTTTCTATCCATTGCAGGCTGGGAAGTACGCTCTGTTTGTGACCACACAGGATAATTAGGAAGTACTAATGCTGTCTGTGCAGTGTTTTGAAGTTCTTGCTTGTTTGCATGTCTAATTCAGTGTTTCATTTTCTGATGCCTGATTGTCTGTGGTTTTGGGGTTTTCTTATTACTTTGAGGTTGTCTGTGACTATACGACAGAGACAAGTTCTGCCTGTCTGAGGAGCAGGGTGTGAGTAGACACCAGGGATTGAGGGAGCTGTACTTGCTCAGTGAAGAGGAGCTCATACGAGATTGCTTCTTGGCAAAGAGGAGGTTAAAGTGTGACCTAGTAGCAGCTCTGTAACTGTCCCCAAGTAATAATCAGAGATCACATCTTCTTGTTAGTAGTGATAAAAGGGGCAGCAGCCACAAACCAAGTCTTGGGAGATTCAAAATGTGCATTAGAAAAAATTCCTTACTAGGACTGTGCCACACTGGGCAGGTCACCCAGAAAAGACTCTTCAAACTCAAATATCTTTTATAAAGACTATTCTTTCCTACACAGTGATGGGAACAGGGGGTACTGACAAGTAATCTCTTTCAGTAACACCTCTTTAGTTGCCCAGTTCTCAGGGCTTCTTTTACTTCCTAGACAAGGGGTAGGAAGTCAAATGAGGCAATAGTTTGCAGAAATGGATATGATAACTATATCATATAGTTAGAGTACTAGAGTTTATCATAATTTATTAATGCAATAGGCTTAATTTCTGTTAGCATTAGGATTTAATAACAGCCCATTAGCTCTCTTTTGCATTCTTTGTATTTTCCAGGAAAGAGAACACAATATTTCTTCTCTGTGGCTGTTTCTTCAATAAAGGACATTGCTGTTTCCAAGGCAGAAATTTCACAAAGAGGTAGGTCTAATTGAAGAGATTATTTCTCACCATTTCATTTCCTGACAAATGTAGAACAGACCACGGTTCTGTTCACAGCTACCAGGGACAGGAAACTGAATTGCCTGTAGGCATTCACTTCATTGTGAATTTATGGTGTGACTATAATATTTGCATTAATCCCATCAGCACAAAGCATACATAAATGCATTCAGAATTATTTTGTCTTGCTCATACAATTTACATTAAGATCCATATGCAGAACTGTATTTTCACAGCAAGTTCTACACATAATATTAAAATTTTTTCTCCCATCAATATGTTGTGTATTTTTAAGCCTAGCTGGGCTTAGTGCCAGCAAGGAACTACAAGGATCTATGGCAACTGCCACATTTACACTTTTCATTTACAAATCAGTAACTAAATTCTCATTAAATATTCTTAACCAGCCTGTTCAACATATGTTTGCTTGGGTATTAGTACTTATAAGTTGAAACAAATTAGATCAGTAGCTAAATTTGCTTCCTAATAGCCAAAGATATTTGAGAAAGAATGGTTTTTGGAATGTAGAAGTGGCAATGCTGCCTTTCTCCTTTATTCTTTTAAAAATGGGACATTTAGCTCTGCCCAGGCAAATTAAATAGGTTGTGATTTGAACTCCCTCCCCACATTTTACTTCTGTGGGGGGACTGGTGTAGAAACAGCTCTGAAATGAAGCCAGTAAGTATCCACTAACTAGTGTGGCTTACAAAGTAGGTTTTCTTTTTGAAGCATATTTTGGTCTGTTTCATTCTCCATGTTTCTCCCATTCAAGCATTAAAAAAAAAATGTATTTAATGGATTTATACTAAGACTCTTGCTTGTGGAGAAGCATTTTCATCTTTGACTTCTAACAGCACTAATTGCAGAAAGAACCACTTAACAAAAGAGAGTGTGAAATCATGGGTATTAGATTGTGTAGACCCTTAAAAAGATTATTACCTCTGCTTAAATAGTTGTTTCATGCTCTTGCAAAGGCTGTTAATGATCAGCTTTTAATTAGTTTCCTTTTGTTATCAAAACCATAGTGAAAATGGTATTGTTATGTTTTCAGGTTTGTGCTACTTATGAAAGTCAAGAGTGTCTGATGCAGAAGGTATCAGAGCTCCCTCTCTGTCAGGGCAAGCGTGCTGCTTCTCCACAGGCTGTTGGTGTGGTAGCAAGTACCAGCTTGGGCTTTTTAATCAGTTTATAGTTTTTAGTTGTATCTTTGTCCGGCTAAGGTTAAACTGTGACATAGTATCTTCATGTTTCTGGAACAAAATTCTTCAGGAAAAAAACCCTTCGCTTTTACCACATAATCCAGGACTCTGACAAGTCTTTAATTTTTTTTTTTCCAACAGTCTTGACCCATCCCTGATCTTGCTTTTGATTTTCTAAGGTAAGACAACCTTTTTCCCTTGAGAGACCTCGACACACAACTTCCTTAATTCAAAGCCAGAAGAATCAGTTGGGAAGCATATGCAGGTAACAGGTCCAACTACAGCAAAATAGCTCTGTGTTATCTAGATGACAGTGTCAGTTGGGAAGCACAAGTGAAATATAACATGCAGCATCCTCTGATACTTAAAATAAATGCAACTGCTAAGATCTCTTCTTTTAAGAAAAAAGATGTGCTTTGTTAAATGTGGATCTTTAAGACACTGGTCCAAAAGCCTGTGTGGACCAGTGGGGGGGATTTGGCCCTTAGTAAAACACTTCCCAAAGCCACTGGAATGTAGAAAATCATTTTGATGCATTCTTTTTCAGGGCATAAACTGAACTACAGGGCAGAGCAAATGCTTTCTTTTTGGCTTATCTTTGGAAGCAGGTTTTTCTGTCTGCTGCTCTGACCCAGGCTTGCCTGGCATTTTCAGTGTGTGACCTGCATACCGGGTGTGTATAAAACTTTATCAGCAGCTGAGCAGGTGGTGAAGAACAAAGCACCACAAAGGAAAATGTTGAAAGCATGTTTGAAACCACTGTAACTGCAGGAGTGGTTTGTTTGTTTTATAAGCACTTTGGTGTTCAGAGTAAAAGAAAAAGGAGAAAACAAAGATCTAGAGCAGCAGTGCAGACATTAACTGCCCTTCTTGATGCTAAGATGCGTTACTCACGTTTTCTTCAGGTGAAAGGCTGATTACAAGATTTATTTTCCTTCTGCAGGAATAGTTTTATAACCGACTACTTGTTGCTAAGTAAACTGAAATAGATGAAGAATTAAAGCTTCTTTTTAAAACAGAGAAGTTTTGGGTTTTTAATGGTTTTGTTTTAAAAAAATACAGATGCTTTACCATTCTGTGGGACCAAAAGGAATTTTGTAAAGTGCTACTTGATTGTTTTAAGAATCCATTGAAAACCTTGGGAAAGCATCTTTTCAAACTCTCTCTGCAGTACTCCAGTGAGATGAAGCTACTTTTCACACAAAGTCTAACAGAATAGAAGTGGCTTTATTCTGATGACAGTTTGAATATTTGGTTTGCTGCATTTTTAATACCAGTTAAAGCTTGTAAATAGAATCGTGATGCAGTGCAACAAAAAGTTCCAGGTCAACACGTTTTGGAAGAAATTACTTTTTTTTTTTTTTTTTTTTTTTTTAAAGAGTCATAGAATTTATTTTGTAAATGTGTTTAAATGTCAGCTGTTGTCTTGCTGCAGTACATGCTGGATGGTATTTGTCTGAAAATCAGAACAACAAAATACAGCAGTTGGCCTAACCCATTTCCATTAATGTCAGCTAGCATGAAGATTCTGTGATCTTCACCTAAACTTCTTGCCTTGTTTATTTTATAGGTATTTATTACCAGCTGCAGACAGCTAACAAAATTTGCAACATGGTGTTTTAGCTAGTGATTCAGGATTATCAAACTTTTTGTTTGAGATTAATCATCCAGCACTGTGTTGCTCATCTGAACTGCTTGTGTATGTGAAGTTGGGCTAAAAATCTTGGGGAGTGGACTTTCATGAATCTTCAGTCTTCTTCCATCTCTGACTAGATTAAAAATATTCCAAAAACATTGTATTATGTGATTAATGGAAGTTTGGGACCATGTTTTGTGTGCCTTACTGACTCTTAGTCATGACTTTGTTTTCATTGCAACTAGACTCACTTTTCCTGGATCTTTACAAATAACTTTATCATAGTGAAAAATGTGTCATTGTGATGTACAAGGGGAGCAGTAACAACAAAACTGAACTCTTTCCTGGGTCTTCAACAGAAGCCAAAACACAAATTTCCAGTCATCTCACATCACCATCCATAGTTAGAGAAGAATTCCTACTCCAGGCACAGGATGGAAACTGGGGTCACCTCTCCTCTTGGAGTAACATCCTTTTGCTAGTTAATTACAAAATAAATATTATAAGGGGATTGTACTATTTCTGTTCAGCTAAACTGCTGTATAAAAAGCCTACTTCATTTAAGGGAAAAAAAAGCAAGCAGTCAGTAAATAATCTGCATCTTCCTTATTGGTGTAGGTCTGATAAACATGTGTAGACTGCTTCTGCCATTCTACTGAGCTGCATACAGAGGACTCTGTTGAAGTACCAGCTCCAGGTGCCGCAGAAATAGCACCTTAGAAAAGCAAGAAGTTTGTCAGCTCCATCGGCAAGTATGTACCTGCTAATGTTACAGTACAGGCATGAAAATATCCTAAATGGAAAGTACTGTTTCTGGTA
Organism: Merops nubicus; assembly: GCF_000691845.1. NCBI lineage: Eukaryota > Metazoa > Chordata > Aves > Coraciiformes > Meropidae > Merops > Merops nubicus. Next base: position 34,833 of record NW_008628698.1, read on the forward strand.
ATAAAATAGTTCTGGAATTGTTTTTGTTAGTTTGTTTGTTGGGCTTTTGTTTGTCTTCCTGTGGACTGGCAGCCTTACTGTAAGGAAGAACGAGGGAGCACCACTTCTATTTATTTAGACCTTGGCAATGTCTCCACAGCATTCAAGGAATACAGTCAGCTTCTTTTGGATTATACCTCTCAGCATCCTCAATGATGGTGCACTGTTCATTCACAATACCAAACTGTGGATGGAAAGCTCTCAGGAAAAAATCACACACAAGTTACCGGTATACATATGTACATAAATACACTGGCAAATAGTAGGGGGCTATTGCAGCAACTCCTGTATCTGCATCCCCACTAAAAATACTTGTTGATGCTTTGCAAGGAATTATGCTCTTTTTCCTAGTCACTTTTTAGAACAAACTGTTCAAATTCATATGATTACATGTTACAGATGCTTATTCAGTGTTGAGAGTCAGGGCAGCCAGTAACTTTAGAGTAATTGTACTTTAAATAGCTGTAGAAATCAAGTGGTCTGTATAGATATGTGAACTATCTTTAAGTTCCTGTGTGTGTACAATTCCCAGCCACACTCTGTATTCTTATGGTCAAAGACCTTGGTCTTTGGCTATATTTGGAAAGGGCTTTGGTAATCTAAATGTATTAACTTATCACCTGTTCTTCCACAGATTGACTGAGGGCTCTGACATACCTGAGTGTGATGATTTAACTTTTTTTATTGAGCCATCCTTCTCCCTTCATGTGAATGGACTGCAAAATAACAAGGCATGCTGATGGCTGACTTGTAAGTTCAGTTAAAACTTTCACCTTGGAAGCTGTCTAACCTGCCTGCCTGGATAAAGTGTGACTTGAGCCTTTTGGTTTATTCTCTGTGTGGTCTTGAACATGGTCCTACTCCCAGAAAGGAATACTTCACAAAAAATTCTGGGGTGTATGCCATAAACCATTCCACTCCACAGCAAACCATGCACTGAATGTTAATCCTGTTCTGTCATTGGACAGAGGAACAACTTACATCAAGTACTTACCAAAATCCAAGGAAAATATAGTCATCTTTAAGATAACTGTGCAACATGGTGGGCTTTAAAATTGCACACTTTCAGTAAGATAGAAATGCTCAAAGTTGGGTTCAGCTAGGAAAAAAAACAACACAAATTCTTTTTATATGTGTGTCTATGTATATATAAATTATATATGAACCTAATACAAATTATTTTTTATATATATATGTGAGGAAGAAAAAAAACTAAAATTGTACCTGCATAAAAAAAATGAGGCACTGGACCACAGCATTAATGGATATAGGAGCTGCTAGAAATTCTAGCAAGCATCATAGGTAATGAAAGGCTGATAAAGCTGAAAAATCAAAGATTTCCTAGAACATCTAGGACCATTCATTCTCGCCTGGTTTGCAACTTGAATGATACTGAGATTATCATGAGTTTGCCGACGCCACCAAGCTGTGTG
>NW_008628699.1:0-3387 GCF_000691845.1 Merops nubicus
CCAGGCACAGGCAGACGAGTCCCCTGCTCTGTCACCACCTCTGCTGGCCCCGTCCAACCCCCAGAGCACGGGCACGGCCCTGGTGCCAGCTCCCATTCCGGGGCTCCTGGGGAAGGCAGAGCATTTGCCACAGAAACGTCTCCCTTCTGACATCAAAAAAAGAGGACGGGAGAAGGGCTGATCCAGCCCAGACAGGAGCCATTACCCAAAACGCACCCTGCAGCAGCCGCCAGGCTCCAAGTCATACACAGTGCCATCAAGGCAGGGAGCTGAAAAACCTTCTTCATTTACACACCGGGTCTCCATAGGGTTTCCCAGCCTTGAGGGGACCTGCTCACCCATGGATGAAGCTGAGCGCTCCGTGGGTGCCAAGGCCGGTGGGGCTGGAGCATCCCTGCAGCTCGTCACTGAGTTGCATTTCTGGAAGATGTTTCAGGACTTACTCATAGACTTATTAAGGTTGGAAAAGACCTCTAAAGTCATCAAATCCAACCATCAACCCAGCACCACCAGGACCACTAAATCATGTCCTGAAGTGCCACATCCACATGTTTTTTGATCCCCTCCAGGGATGGTGACTCCACCATCTCCTTGGGCAGCCTGTTCCAATGCCTCAACACTTGCAGGAAATAAATCCTTCCTCATATCCAATCAAAACCTCCCCTGCCACAACTTCAGCGCATATTGACTCTCCCTCCACCTTCATGTTGGTGGCTTCCCATTGACTCTGTTGTTTCTGGGCAACCTGGCTCACAGCCCTTTGACTTTTCCCAGGTGCCACTGCCAGGCTGGAGGAGAAGCTCGCCCATGTTAAGAAGTACGAGCTGGTGATGCCACGCAAGGTGCCAGCGCCCCGGGGGAAAAGGGACATCTCTGTGCCACTGGTGAGCAGTGTTGCCTCCCAAATACCAGCCCAGCACAGCCAGCCTTGCTGCCTCACAGGGAATCTGGAGCAGGGGGTGTTGCACTCAGCAGAAACCCTCAGCCCACTGCTGGGCTCAGAACTGGACCCCTTATCCCTGTGCCAGATGGTGCACGTTTTCTTGCACTGCTAGCTCTGTGGGTGGAGGTCTTGAAGCAGTTTGCCAGATCAGCAGATAGCAGGGTGGACTCTTGGAGGAGGGGGGCTGCTTTCTCCAGTACTTTCTTCAGAGGTGTTACTCAGTGGTACCACCTCTTGCAGCCTTGCAGTGATCTTGTGACATCTGGTCTTTGCTTACGGAGGGATTTGCAAAGCCTCAGTGAGCTGTAAGCACTTTTCTTGCTGTGTTTGCTGAAGTTGTTTTTTTTTCATCCTTTGGGACAGTGAAATAAGAGTCAGAAAGTTTCAGAAATCCACATGAAAGGAAGCCAGTGTTATTTTTCTTGGGACACCACATAATTTGGGGGAAGGAATGGGGTTTGACTCAGGAGTTTTGAGTGCTCAGGGTTGACATCCATAAGATGATGGCTTTGACCTCAAAGATGCTTTCCTCATTACCTTAAAGTGAGAATCAGCCAAGTAAGTGGATTAATTTTCTAGGACTGCAAAGCACAGACCAGCTGAGCTGGAGGGGCTGAGGACGTTTGTTTCCTAGTAAACTCTTCGTACAGCACGTTCATCAGTGATTCAAACATTTTCTGTTAAACTAGCTTCAAAAACACTCCCTGAAAGCATCTGTTTTCTCTGCTCTAGAAACCTAAACTTGTTCATGAGATAAACATTCCCCAGGCTATTTAGAGACACCATCTGTGCTGGGCGTGCCAGGCAGCTCTGCACCGATCCCCCTGGAAAGGGGAGCTCACCCATCTCAGGGTCCTTCTCTCTTCCACAGCATGGGAGAAGACATCTGCCTGGAGATGTGTACTTTGGGACAGCCATGGGTGGTGTCTGCTGGGTGGCACCTGGGTTTGGTCTTGTATTGAGTGTCCTAATATGTACCCCAAACCTGCTGTGTTGAGGTTATGAGGTCTCCTGTCTGTCAAGCCATTTTCCTCCTCTAGGGCAAAAGTTAAGTTTCCTCTCCCAATAACCTTGGTGGGGAGGACATTCTCAGCAACGCTTGACCACCACCAAGCCCCTCTTTGAAACGGAGACAGACAGCTGGACAGGTGTTTTCTGTGCCAGCTCATCCTGTGGCTTTGCATTAGCAGTCTCTGGCTTGGGTGGGCATGGGCCAAGACCTGGTTCCTGGGTCAGAGCATTTGGGGGACACGAAGCTTGTCCAGCAGGGCATTTACCAAGTGAGGCTTGAAGCAGAATGGCTCCTCTCTCACTTTGCTTAAATCAAAATGTTCAGCCCTGCAGACAGGGTGGAGACCTGGGTGCTACAGCACAGGATCTCCTGGAATGCCAGCCTTCTCACAGGCCATGGTCTTCCTAGCAAGGGCACAATAGGGCATGTGGCAAACCTCTATTCTTCATGGAAAGGGACCTGAAAAAAGAGCAAGAAGGGCCTTCATAAAGCTCTATAATTACATGCGCCTCATTCCAAAAGTGACATCTCTGTCGTCCCCCTGCTCCAGTATTTCAAAGAGCTGTATTGAAATGGGAGGATGGGTTCCAGCCTGAGTAGGACCTGGTGTTGCAAGCTGCTGATCTCCCCCACCACATCCCAGAGACGGTTAAGGCAAAAAGGCAAGTTCTCTGCCTGTGTGGAGACAGCCAAGCTGCTGCTGGCCCAGCCTGGGTCTCTGCTGGAAGCTGCAGGATGTTGCAGAGTGAGTGGTGGGGCTGGATGGAGAAGGAGCAAGGGATAGTGGTGGCCCAGTGACCTGCCTTGTTTTCTTCTCCTCTTGTGCTGCAGTTCCCCTGATCCATGGCATGGTGCAGTGAGCCCCATCTGTACTGCCATAGAGAAACCTGTCAGCTCTTCCCACCCAGGCAAGAAATGCCCTGTGCTGGGGTCAGACTGTGGCATCCCAGAGCTATCTGGGTCTCTTGGACCAGATGGACGAGATCCCTCCTCTTTGGGTGCTGTGGGTACAGCTCTGCTCTGCTTGCCCAGCACAGTCACAGGGTCAGCAGGGCTCGGACAGGGCCCAGCCTGGAATGCCTGTGCTGTCAAAGTCTTCCCATCTGGAGCCCTTGCAAAGCTCACGGTAGTAAGGAAGGGAGTGATTCACAAAAGGTTTATCAGGATTTGTTTTTTTTAACTTGCTCTGCGGTTGCCTCCCAGAGACAGTCCCTGACCCCTCAGCCCCTTACCAAGCTCTTTCCTGCCGTGTCTTAAGACCTCTTCTGGCTCCGGCGCTGCCAACAACAACAAAGGGTCGCTTTGCTGGCGGACCCGGGACGGGGTGGCCACGTCGGGCTGGCGACGCTACTCGTGAGAGAAGAATTTGCAGGGACCCAGGAGCAGGCTGGCGCCCTGGCGGCGTGCCTGCCTGCGGCTGCGGGGCCCCGCG
>NW_008628699.1:3418-5094 GCF_000691845.1 Merops nubicus
CTTCTCCCAAACCTGCCTGCCACCTGGAGAGGATGCTCTGTGGCCAGCAGCCCGGCGCTTCAGACCGCGAATGCAAACCAAGTAGAATCGAGGGCGACCAAGTGGTGGGCGAACCCTCTCAGCTGGCCCTGCTGGTGTTGAGTCAGCAGGACTTTCCACGTCACCTCAGCTCTCACCAGGTTGCAGCTCATCCCCCTGGGAGTGCTGAGCCCTGTATGACTGCAGGTGCTGTCATCCTCCCTGGGGAGAGGCTGCACACCTCACCTGGGAGGAATGCTGGCCCTGCAGGAGATGCTTGCTTTGCCTTTTGCTCAGATCTCCACCCCAGGATCCTGTAAGAGCTGAGGATGTGCCCTCAGGACAGGTTTCTGTACTGGAGGAGGTCCCTGGTGCCAAGGATGCAGCCTGATGAGGGACATCATGCAAGGGATAATCATATCTCTCAGTGGTCCCAGTGGGATGGGACCTCTGGAGTTCTATGATCCAGCCTCTGTAGGTGGAGATCACAAGATATCCCAGAGGGAAGCACTTCTTCTGGAGGGACTTCTTCATCCTGGGGGTTCATGGTTTGGGTGGGCTGAGCCATGGCCACCCTAACCCAGCCATAGTGGCTGCAGGTTGGACTTGAGATGCCTTGAGGTGCCTTCCACCAGAACTAGGGCGATCCTTGGGAGCTCTGGCACAAGATGTTACCAAAAATCTACTCTCAGTAGCAGATTGCACCAAAGGGTTAGTCTCTAACGGTGATTTTGTGTATTAGATCAGCCAGAAGTAAGGAAGTCTCTGCTGATGAGAGCTGTTGGGCACCAGGGATCTTTGTGGTTCAGCCCATGAGTAAGTGCTGAACTCAGTCCCCAAAACTGCTGATTTGTCATTGATGAGTAGGAAACCTCAGTTTCTGGCCTGGCCATCTGCAGCCATGTGTCAGACATGGGAAGCCAGACTTTGCTGACACAGTTTCACTGCTGGTGACCTGTTCTTTATCTCAGGATGTGCCGGGGATTTGCATTATTGCTCAAATGCTTGCTTTCTCCTCTTCTGATTTCCTGAGTCTTTGCTGGATGCCTCCAGGGTGAGCAGCCAGTCTCCCTGTCCCACAGCTGCCTTCCAGTGTGGTGCACGTCTTTCTGGGCAGGATGGGGGCCAAGAGGTCCTCTTTTCTGTAACTCTTGCTCCTGCTGATGGTGAGTCTGTCTTGTCATCTGTCTTTTGTGCAGAGCATCTACCCAGACCACATCCTCTACAGCATCCGTGCTGAAGGCAGGGACTACATCCTGTGGCTGGAGAAAAACAAGTGAGTGTGGGTGGGCACGGTGGGACAGCTGGGAGCAGGCTGGCTTCCCCCCCTTGCCATGAACATCAATTCAATGACACTGTACCAGTCATCTAAGCCCTCAGCCCAGACCCTCACTAGCAAATATTGCACTTTTTTCCCTCCTTGCCAAACCCACCGGGGGAGGTCAGGGGCCCACCGTACACGACGTGACCACCATCACCCCCAAAGCTCTCCCCGGAAGTGACCCTCCCGCTGGGGTGACTCTTAACTCCCCTTCCCCACCCCGCAGGGAGCTGCTGGGGCAGCACTACACGGAGACGCACTACGCGGCCGACGGCACGGAGCTCACGGAGCGGCCAGGAGCCGAGGTAGGGGCTGGCCCCGGGGAGCGCAGCGTCCG
>NW_008628700.1:0-37856 GCF_000691845.1 Merops nubicus
GGGCGGGCTCTGCTCACCACAACAAACGACTTCTATTACATTTGAAGAAAACTTATACTTGGCTAAAAATTTCCTCTCATGAAACACTTGTCCATTTTCATCAATTAACTTCACATAAACCCCAGATTTTTCCACAAAAGGTTAAATTTTTTTCAGTAAGGAGTTTTGCCATTAAAACTTTCAGGGAAAAAAAAAATAGAATTTTTAAAATGTAGCATCTTCTAGGTAATGCATATAATCTTTTTTGACATCAGGGAAGGATTCTTGTGGAGACAAAAAGTGAACTTCACAGGACAGTCATATGCTGGTAACTACAAGATTCATGTGAGTTGTATGGATAGATCAAGTCTCTGATCTATATAATTAAGAAAAGGGGCTTTTCTGTCTCTTCAGCCTAGCCAAGGCCCTTTATCATCAGCTCATAGATAGCTAATCTCCAGCTTTCTAGTGCCACAGATGTTTAATTATTTATACAAAGACAAACTGATACAAGAGTTCATATCCCTCCTAAATAACCTAGATAGCTAGGCTGTTGGCTGTGTTTCCACCTCTGCTTCTTCCTTTTTTTTTTTTTTTTTTCTCATTGAAAAATTTCAAAATATTTTGGTTCTGCAAAATACTGTACAAAATCAAATGTCAAGAACAGAAAACTTTTCAGCTGAGTGGAGTTGTTTCGCTGTAGACAATGAAGCTATTTCTGAACACTCAGAACTATAAGGTGAAGCTGAGAACAGCATCACAGACTTTTTGTATGCTTTTACTAAGAATGATACTACTTCTTTCTGAGATATGTCCATTTCTTCTGCTGCTGGTCTCATAAGATGGCGGAACAAACCTCGGTAGAGTAACACCTTCAGCTCCATTTGCCATTTCCCGTGGGATACATTTGCTTTCTTCTGTCCCAAAGGATATTTATTGTCCAGACAGACAGGAAGACACAAAGAGGAAGATCACATGGGTGATAGCGTTTGCTATTTAGGGTCATTAACTTCTCTATTTGATTCTCTTTCTAACAAGACTGACATTTCTCGGTAGGCAACAGACAGTTCTGGGTTCTCCACAAGCATTCTTTTTCCAGCTTCTCTACGGCCTGTCTCTTGCTACCTCTCACTTCATTGGAAACTCCCTCTTTAGGATGCTTTTGTCTGTGATAGCCAGAAGAAAATTACCTGTTATGAAGGAAGGATGACTTACTTAAATTTTTCTGTACTTTAAGAATGCCTTCATGAAGTGGAGCCACTCTCTGTCATCTCCCTGCTCTCTGCAGTTGCTAAGCCAAACACTGGAACAAGAATAAAATAACTGAGCTACACCCTGAATAGAAGAAAGGAGTTGTTCAAGATCCCAGCAGAGTTAAACCCCTCAGGAAACGTGGAGGACAACTGGAGGAAGTTTAAAAGGAACTGCAAGCAATGGGCAGCAGCAAAAAGGAAGACAGAAGGCAGCCTTGTTTCTGACAGTAGGTGGTTTTGAACTACTTAATGTTTTAATGGTTTTCAGTAGCTCAAGCAGAGAGACTAACTCTGAAAGTGCAGTACAAAATTCAAGGAGTATTTCACCCTTCACATAAAAATGAAGCATGTGAACAATTTTCAGACAGACTCAGAAAAAAAGGCTTGTAAGAATTTGTGGAGGATTTTGTACACTTTCAAATTGTACAAAGCTATCTTTCAGTTTTGGTGTTAACTCAGTCCTTAACATCTGATTAAATTATGATACCATCTAGGTCAAAGCACTCCAAAAGAGGCTACTACAAGATTAAGAACCCACTGTTGACAAAGTAATTTTTTCCAGGCCAAAGAAATTGTCTGCTGAAACCCATGAGCCATTGTGTTTGCACATGTTAGAGGTGATGGAAGATCTCAAGCATTGCAAGGATGGATACTAAGATATGAAGACATGTGGAACAGTTCACAATTAAGAGCATAATGGTGATTCACAGGAGATGGAAAATTGTAAAAAGTACTTCAGTGAAACATGTCAGTATGTAAAGTTTGTAAATGCCAACAAGGGAAGTACAGCTCAGACAAAGAAGATAATGGTAACATTTTCAGTTCAGAGGAACTCTTCCTAGGAAAAATTAACAGTGTATAAAGTGAGATAAAAGTACCAGAAATCTGAATGTAAATTCAGATAGAAGCGTTTGAGTAAATGCAATAACAAAAAATAAGGTAATAGACAGAGAGCTTTCCCAGTCTGTAGCTAGTGGGCCAGAGAATCATGTGAGGTCAGTTTATTAGAATCTCCATCCTGTCTCACTCCCTCTGACTTTGAAGGAAACCTCAGATGTCTAGGCACTTGGCACAGGTCTTTCTTTTAAGTTTTGGAATCATATCAAATAAATCTGAGGCCAAAGAAATATGCAATTATACTGGAAAACATATATTTATTTTCTACTTTGCTACTAAGAAAATAAAATCCAGTGCAGGTGAGAAACAGTCAACTGTCAGATGATGGATTGAGTGGAAAAGCACAGGCCCAAAATCATTGAAGAAGTCTAGAAGATGCTTTTTGGTTGTAAGAAAACTATCAACAGACCTTCAGAATCTATCCATCCTTCCAAATCTGAATCTTTAAGTCAAAGTCAATGGACATATATTTCTGAGTATTGTAGAACAAGTAGAACTGGAATAAAAAAAAAATGGTCATTGCAAAATAAAAAAAAAAAAGTAGAACATGTCACTTCTTAAACAGAGCTGAAGAGTTAAAATATTGAAAATAGGAATGCTCTTCATTATTGTCCTAGTTTGGCTAGGATAGGATTATTTTTCAGCAGAAGCTGGGGGGTGGGCACCGTCAGAATAGACAACCAAGCCAGCCAACATATTGTTCTGTAATATTACTGAATATAAGTAAAAATATATAACATATAAACATAGTTGTCTGCTACATAAGGGCAGGGGGTAGGTTGGGCTGGGGCTCTGGCGGGCTGCTGGGGGGACGGGCTGGAGCAGTACATTCACTAGTTCATTTCTTTCTTGCTCATTTTGTGTATTTCATTACTATTACTGTTGTTTTCACTTCTCCTTTTGCATTGTTGTATTAAATTCTCATTATCTCAGCCCACGGAGTTTTGGCGTTTTTTTCTTCCCTTTTCTCCTTCCCATTTCGGGGGTGGTGGTGTTGTGATCTAGTGGTTATGTGGTGCTCAGCTCTTGGCGGGGTCCAAACCATGACAACTATCTGCAAGGACTGAATTTTTTTGAGTGATGGTTGATGTCAAATTGGTTTTCTATGCTTCTTGTTTCTGCTGCTTTCCAAGATTAGATGAGGCTGTACACTGATCAGAAAAATGTTAATTTATTTCTATGACTTCAAGACTACCTAAAACAGTCTACAGTTCACTAGTTTTACTGCCAGATGTGAGTCCTCGAGCTTCCCACAAACACACAGGCATCACTTTTACACTTATTCTAAACCTTCTCTTAATTGAAGACAAATCAAATTTTTTTTTTCTATGGAAATCTACACTTTGTATCATTTGGCTAAAGCATGCTAGAGACAGTTCTAGAGATGAAGTATGTACTTGCCCTCTCAAGAAAGGAAAATGTTTATCTTTCACATCTGAAAAGTGAACTAAGACTCTTGAGGACAACATCTTACACAGAGAATAGATCTATTAACACAGTATTGTTGAGACAAGATGCTTCAAGACCGTGTTTTCAGTCTGAAGCGTATATATTATGTAGGACTTTTTAAAAAGATGTCAGAAGAGTCCTTCTAAAGGGAATAACAAGAAAAATACACATATCATGTAAGTATTGCAAAATGTAAGGAAAGTGGAGAAGTGTTTTATAGTGACCTCAAGTGAGTAGCACTGTTGAAGACAATATTAAACCTTGTTGTTTGGTAAAGCACATTGGTCAAATTAAATGAAAATACCAGGGTCGGAGAACAGAAAAAAACTTGGCCTCAGAATAAAAAAAGGCAGAACTGCTCACATTGCACAGGAGAAAACACAAACAAACAAGCCCTTATTTCTTACTCTCACTTTCCTAGGACTGTCTTCCTGGAAATTAAACTGCTGTGTTCATGCATATAAATATTCTTCAACAGACACGATAATCTGGCATAGCAATATCAGTAGGATGACAAACACAAGTCTAAGGAATTTGCAAGGAAATTACAGGTTTAGACATTTTACCACTTGACTTCATTGTCCAGAACCCTAGAGGCTGGTACTGAACAGTGTTGAAATAACTTTAACTTTTTGTTAAAAAGCAGTTAGGTCACACTCCGATCTGTCAATTTACCAAACAGCAGGAGGGTAGCATGGGTTGCTCCCTGTTGAGTTTTCTGTACGTCAGAAGAACAACAAAAGTCTCCTGTATTAGAAACTCATGATTGAAATTGGTGGAGAAAATGGTTTTGCTACATATTAATAAGAAGGACAAAAATCAGAAACCAAATAAATGTCAAGACAAAATGAGCGTTCCTGTTTGGTTCTGCCCAGGAGCTCTGCTGTTGCAGGTTCCAGGGATCCCTTCCTCCTCTTAAGCACCTTCCCAGCTCCTAAAACTCACAAGGAATAATGAATCTTAATGGAATGCATAAACACACATTGATCTGTTTATTTCCTTTTTTGTTGTAATTGTTGGAATACCAGTAAAACCACTGTTGGAAATTATTTTGATACAAAATTGCAATTTTAGAGCCCATGTCATCCAGACTGCACAAAGGACTGATTCCTATGGGGAATATAGACAGTAGGAAGTAGCAGTCATTGTCTTCTCATGGCACTTACCATGGTTTTCACTCAATTTTCCCAGGGAGACTGTCAACTATTTTATACTGGAAGGCAACAGACGTGTCAAAATGTGTGACCACACAGTCTAATTTATGAGGAAATGTCTTACATTAACCATAAAATTATTATCCATTTTAAGTAAAAATTCCAGGATTGTCAAAAGTTACAGATGACAAAAGTAGTCTTTGTCCTACTTGTCCAGTTCTCCCGATAATGGTATGTACCATATATACCCTATATATATTTAGTACTTTAGAACAAGCTTTTTTATACCCTTCACTTCAGTTGATTGAATACAGATTCTGTCATAAAACATGGTAATACATAAACTCTATGTCCTTGTGTGTTGTATGCAGTTTTTTTATTAAACAGATATGAAAACATAATAAATCCTATACACATGGCTGTGAAAATAAAATATAGGAAAACTGCACCCCAAGACTGGAGAGTTGTGCTTCAAACATAGCCCTGGAGGTAGAGTATGGCCCTCAGGCTGAGAGCAGTTAATGATTGCAGAGTGCAGTGAAATCCACAGTGAACAAGCTGGATTTCAATTTGAGCTCCTGAGTTTTTAACTATAAAATTAACTATCCTGCTAACAACCTGCAGAGACCAGATGGACCTGTAATTAATTGAAAATGTTTGTGTTCATGCATTTCCAAGATGTGACTACTGATACACATTTGTGTATGTGTGGATGAACTCATCTAAATGTATACAAACAATAGTGATTTTTATTAAAAGACGGGGCAGTTTAAGTTTTTTATTAAAAGATGGATGCAAAAGTACCATGCAGCTTTTATAAAAAAACATCTTTCATGACTCCTTCTTCCCTCTTTCAGAGGCCATATGGAGTATTAATTAAACAAATTAAATGATACACAAGGAACACAGGTTTTGTTTCACCTGCCTATGGAGTGAATTTGCACAGCTCTCAGTAAGATTTGTCTTTGTAGGAGACACTGATAAGCCAGGGGGAACAGTAGTGGCTTTCAGCATAGCCAGATCTGCACGGGGGTGTCTGCTCAAGAGGAGTGTGAAGGAGCGATGCAGATGCATACTCAACCCTTCTTCTGGGAAAAGAAGAAAATTAAAACACTTTTAAGTTACAGAAACCACCTCCAGGCAGCCGTGCTGCTGTTTTGTGGCCCATGTCCTTTGTATACAGCTGCTGAATTCATACAGGTCATCCCCAAACTGGTCAGTTATAAGGAATTCTAAAGGTTGAACCAATTCCTGGAGTTGTCTATTTTTCTAGCCTGACTGAAGGGAAAATTTAGGGAGATTATGCTCCTGATTTAATGTCTTTTTGTAGGTAATATTGGGTGAGATGAATATGGGCTTGAATTAATTTAGTGAAAGGGAGAATGTATCCAGCTCTCACTTATGCAGTCCTTCAATGTGCCTACTAGCTGGATTTTAAGAAATACATTTGCCATTTTTTTCTCCATATGTAAAACTATAAGAAGCATGGGAGTGAGAGACATAAGTTATACTACAATTTTCTGTTGATTATAGTGATTTTTGCAGTGAAGGACTATAACAAACTGATTTTTTTATGTTGTCCTAATCATTGCAATGGATTCTAAGTGTTATTTGCACCTAAGACTACACTTAGCCTACAGTCTAAGTTGGAAAGGTTCTATAGTGGCAAAAGAGTGAAAAAAGGAAGGCAATAGGAAACTAGCTCATTTTACCCCTCTATCTGTTTGCAGTGTGTCTGGGCAAAGCTACCTATCGGGCCTTGGTAGAAAGTGTCATTTCACTTCTCTGTCCTAATGGAATGGTGCCATAAAGAGTGAGTGGAGTGGAAGGAATAACAACTTTCATCTTAGTGCTGCATTCCAGCATGAATATACTGTCCGTGGCTATGCAGTAGGCTAGTCACATCCATACTGCTCAGATGGTGCAACCTCCCAGGCAAAACTGTCTTCTGGCTCTTTTTGCTGAGAACCTGGTTTGCAACATATACGCAGTGCAGATGACTTGGAGATATGTGTCATGGAGTAAAAAAGGCACTGAACCCATCTGACAGTATAGATGCACCTGATGAAATCAGTGAGATTTTGTTACATTTCTTTTTCCAAGTATGAACTTCACAGATTTTAATTTCCAGAAACATTTTTTTTTTTTTCCATGGCTGAGGCAGTATGAATCTGTGCATTCATTACTTACATGTAGCAGCTTGACTTTTTTCACAGTGACTCACTGAAGCCTGAGGTCACTGAGTAGGAAGGCTTCAAAGACCCACTATGGAAGCACAGTCCCTGTCAGGAATTTTTGATATAGATTATCTCTACGTTGTGCAGCTGAGCTACTGACAAAGTGATTTCACAGGAGGTTTTATATGTATTTAAAAGGTGATTCACTCAGCCATGGAGACAATAGATATTGAAGGCAGTCGACTGCAATGCTGGAAAAATCACTCTATGGTACTAAATACTTTTTTTGTAACTGACAGAATCATTATTTTTTTGTGTGCACTGTAGTTCCTTTGTGTCATATAAGCACTCATTATCCTATACTTTTTAAGGTTAAAAATCTCTACTGGATGACACAGGGAAGCTTTAGCAGCCAGGGTAACAATTAATGGACTTAAAAGGTTTTGAGGTTCCATCTGACTAAATGCAGGTGGATTTGAATGCTCAGTTAAAATGTCTCTTTCCTCTCCTCCCCTTTTATTCCTATTTAACTTCTTCTTTTTTTTCTTTAAGCAAAAATGCTTTGATTTCAAAATCAGGCTACAGACCTAACAATCTCACATTTTCATTTGCTGTGTTGCCTATTTTTTTAACTTCAGTCTAGTTTAATAGATTACTGGTACAACCCACACCCCTTGATAAGTTATTTCTGTTTCATATCCAGATAGGTTTATTTTTCCCTAGCTATAATAGAAGCAGTATGAGTCATTACCTTCCTACTAGCAACCTGACTTTGGAAGGTTTTTACTTTTGGTTCTGATCTGAATTGAAATCAATAAATGTTCCTAACCATCTCTCTTTCTATTTGTCCCCTCCCCTGCTTCTCCCCCCCCCCCTTTTATTTTAGAGGACCCCCCGCTTTTATTTTAGAGGGCATCAATGAGTTGGGTATAGAGCTATTCAGAAGTTCACTGACTTCATGTCTTCAGTGAAGAATGTTCATTTGCGATATATGAAATATTAAATGGTGATGTTTTGATATTATTGAAGCTCTGGGTGTCATTAGGCATTGTTCTGGTTGAACTTTACTTGTGGGTATCCATTTGTACTGTTTGTTTTTTTTATTTTAGAGGGCATCAATGAGTTGGGTATAGAGCTATTCAGAAGTTCACTGACTTCATGTCTTCAGTGAAGAATGTTCATTTGCGATATATGAAATATTAAATGGTGATGTTTTGATATTATTGAAGCTCTGGGTGTCATTAGGCATTGTTCTGGTTGAACTTTACTTGTGGGTATCCATTTGTACTGTTTGTTTTTACAAAACTGCATAACACATTTTTAGCAATCTTCATGATGAACAAAAAAGATGCAAGTCTCAAGTTATTAGACTGTAATTCAACCAACAAAAAGCTATCAGGACTTTGTGCTACCACTTCCTTGGCATATTGAGAAATCATGGGCATAGTAGCTTCTAAATGTCCATGCTTGGAGTTTGGCTGCTTCTCCTGGACCACTAGGTCTGAGATAACCTGGAACTGTGATCTGCCAAATTCTTTTTTTTCATTACAAATTTAGGCAGATGCAAGGAGGTGTTGCTTCAAGTTGAAGTGAAATTAAATATCAACTTTGCAAAACCATTGCAAAATATTTTGACCCATTACTCATACCAGTTATTTAAATGAATAATATAAACCTTACCTGCATGCTAAAAGCCCACCACTTCAGCTAATCTAATAATAAAAAAGCACTACAAATCACCTCGAAATAGTTACCACTAGATTTAGTCTGAAAGCATTTTTTCTAGTACAGCTATTTTTGTCTAGGAAGGAGATATTCTAAGACACTTTTGTGTTCAACTTGGAAAGTTCATGGGAAGCAGATTCCCATGGTAGGAGTTATACTGACGTAACCATTTAAAATCCTTCTTTCATGAATGCTTTCCAAGCTCCCTTTGACAAGCTAAATCATGTTCTCACAAGCAGATTTTACTATTTCTTAAGTCTTGTTTCATTTTCATACAAAACTGGCCCCTAGCAGCTGGATGGTAAAGTGCTGACTTGGTCTACTTGCCATAGCATACAAATACATTCATGGTCTATACAGGAAAAATTGTTGACAGCAGAGGACACTACAACAGGAGCAGCATGTTTAGTGATCAAAATAGGAATAGTGTGAGAAAAGGTACTGGTTCCACCTGCAAGTGTACAGGCTGTGTTCACCTTCCAGCTTGGTTTCCTCACTCTCGCTGTAGCAATGCCATGAACAACGTCATCACAAAATACTGTGAGTGACTCAGGATACTGATGTACCTGAGCACCTTCTTTCTAGTGCTGGCATGAATCAACACATAAAAAAACAGAAATAATATGCAGCTCAGTAGATATATGTTTGACATATTTGTACAGCTATGCCACCTCCACAACCTGTTACAGCAAAGCTCTCCTCAGCCTGTGCTTTTCTGAGATTGTCTATAGTGGGTTCCTCAGAGGCAACTTCACTTTCAGAATTCAGGCTTAAAACACTGTAACTTGCTGAAGTGGTTCAAAAATGAAAGAGTGCAGTTTTTGGAGAGCTCCCCTAGTTTATTGAGGTGGTTCATGTGTACCTGCTATAAGGTCCCTACCCACCTCTTTGTACAAAGCAATGGTCCCTAAATCAGGGACAGCAGAATAAATCTGTGGCTCTGCACAAACCAGAGGTCACAATGTGTAGCAGCAGGACAAATTCTTCAAAATTTCAATCAAATACACTAGAAGATCTAGAAAATGATGGGATACAAGAGTAAAGTTCCTCTGCTGCTTACCAAAGGATGTAGCAGCTTTGACAGCAGGGGAGATCTAGGCTGGAAAGGCCCTTGTGACGTGTTGGTCCAGAAATCGAGTCACAACATCCTCAGGGCTGTTTGTTATCATTATTATCTGTCTACAGCAATAAAAAAAAAATCCCCTACTTCGCAAAGGTAAAACCTCCAAGTTCCAAGAGTATGGTGATGTTGAGGACAAGACAAGCAAGTGGATTTTCACTGTGTTGTTTTCTAACACAGTATATAAGCTTGTATTAAATAACCTCCCCATCGTATCAGTCCACTGGCTATATAGATGGAGAAGGAAGTTACCCATGTTGTTAGGAATTATTACCCCATCACACACATGCACATTATGAAAGAACAGGAGTATGGCTGAAGGTTAAAGAGAGTAACTAGATTATTTTACATCTGATTTGAATAGTAAAGAAACCACCTACATCTCATACACTAGCCCAAAAATGCATTGAATAACTTTTCCCAGTTTTTCCTCATTTTCACCACTGAACTTAAAAGCAGAGAGTGACTCTCAGAGCATGAATTTAGATTGTAATTAATTTGACAGGAGAGCTGTCCTTGTATCATGTGCTTGTCTGTGTTTGAATCATAGACTCACAGCATAGTTTGGGTTGGAAGGCACCATTCAAGGTCATCTAGTCCAACCACCCTGTGGTGAGCTGGGAATCTTTACCTAGATAAGGTTGCTTAGAGCCTTGTCAAGTCTTACTTTGAATATTTCCAGGGATGGGGTTTCTATTTCCAGGGATGGGGTTTCTACCATCAGTCTGGGCAACCTGTTCCAGTGTTTCACTCAGGATATGGTTGGCCTTCTAGGTTGCAAGCATATGGTGTTGGCTCACATCCAGCTGTTCATCCACCAGTACCTCCATGTCTTTCTCCACAGGGCTGCACTCAACCCCATCATCTCCCAGCCTGTATGGATGCTGGGGGTTCCTTTATCCAGGTGCAGGACCTTGCAATTTGCCTTGTTGAACCCCATGAGGTTCACACTGGCTTACTTCTCAAGCTTGTCAGGCCTCTCTGGGTAGCATCCTGTCCCTCATATCTGTCAGCTACACCACTCAGCTTGGTGTCATCTGCAAACTTAATGACAGTGCACTGGATCCCATTGTCTATGTCACTGATGAAGATATTAAACCACACTGGTTCCATTTTGAACCCCTGAGGGACACCACATGTCACTGATCTCCATCTGGACATTGAGCTGTTGACTACTATCCCCAGATTTGACTGTCCAACCAATTCCTTATCCACTGAAAAGTCCACCTATCAAATCCATATCTCTCCAATTGAAAGAGAAAGAGGTTGTGGGCCCCTGAGTCAAAGACCTTACAGAAGTTCACATAGATGACATCCATAGCTCTTCCCTTGTTCACTGGTGTAGTCACTCTATCATAGTCACCACTAGGTTGGTCAGGCAGGACTTGCTCTTGCTGAAGTCATGCTGAGTGTCTCGAATCTTCTCCCTGTCCTCCATGTGCCTTAGCATAGCTTCTAGGAGGATGTTTCACGGTCTTCCCAGGCACAGAGGTGAGGCTGATATGTTGGTAGTTCCCAGGGCCCTCAAGTCAAGCAATAGCAACTAAAACCTCTGTGTTCAAATAGAAAGAACGGAAAAAAATTATAACTGTTTAGATTATGACATTGATTAGTTCCTGAGAAAGTGATGAATCCATATCTTGTATATGCAGTGAACCACTTATTCTGTAGATAAAGCAAGTGTTGAGCTGACTTCTATCTTCTATCCTTTGCAATGCCATAAATTTAGTTTGGTTTTGTTTGCTTTTTTTTTTTTTTCTTGAGTGAGCAAAAAACATTCCATCTGAACACAACCCTGCATATTTTTCTCTTCCATCAAGATGTTACTGCTTCACTGGAAGAAAAATTATTTTACAAATTCTGTTACAATTAATGCAATTATTTCTATACAAATAATTATAGAAATAGTTTTAGATTAAGTTTTATAACAGATTTAGAATAAGAAAAAATATTTTTCTAGTAAAAAAATATAATTAAAAAAAATGATTCTAGTAAATCCATACTGCATACAGTCAAATTTCAGTTTATTTCCATGAAGTGACAGCTGTGATATGCTAGTGAAAACTGGCAGATTTGCTGATCTTCCAATTAAGTCTTTTTTGATTTTATAAGGTATGTGACAATTTAGAATTTGTTTGTTTGTTTTTCTTTTTCCATAAATAAAGAGAAAATAGTGTACTAGATTCATTACCTTTCTCATAGCTTGAAGGTTTATTGCAACTGGGGCTGAAATGAAAAGGAATTTTGTAAGGAATGTCTCATGCTGTTCTGAAAATAGCCTTTTTGGGTTGGATTAAGGTATTCCTGATGTAAACTTCTGGGTAATGCTCTATGGTTCTGTTAGGAAGAGCTACAAGCAGAGAAATATGTTTTGGCAGAGGACTTTGGAGCCCTGGTGGCTCGGTGGTTGGACTTGATGATCTTGGAGGTCCCTTCCAACCTAAATGATTCTATGATTCTATGATTCTAAATGCCCATCCTGACCCTCTTACCAAAACATCTGTTCTTGCCTTCTTTGCTAAGATTCGTGCTTCCTGACAGGTCAAGACATGCCACTTCCTGCAGGGATGTGTCCTCCTGCCTCTAAAGCCCTATCAAGATGGTCTTTGGGGAATGTTCTCCCTCTCTTTTGGAGCTTGAGGTATGAAGAAGATACTTGCTACTTTTTCAGTAGCTATTCAGGGCTGGCTTTACGACCCATTCATGATATCCAGGAGAACATATATATTAGAATCTGTCCTGAAAGAGAACTTCTCAACTTGTTGTGTTATTTAGAATTCCGACCTTGAGTTCCTCTTCAACTTTTCATACTGGAGTGCTCTCAGATTTCTATTGACCTGTTTTCAGTTTAGGAATTACTTGCAAATCCCTTTGAAATTATTTATCTCCAAGAACCTTAGCTTTGTCTGTTACCTGATATTTTCCTTCAACTGGTATATTTTCACAAAAAAAAAAAAATGCTTCATTTGCAATGACAAAAGTAGAGTTTTAGAGAATTCACTGCATTGCCATGGGAACGAGTGAGTTCCTACCAAATCTTGTGGCCAAACTAACTCAGATGAAATAGAGACAAGCCCTAACCTTTGCCCATTCTTCAAATGTACATCAAAACCGATTTGTTCTGAATGTTCAAAAAATTGAGAAGGTCCCTGGGATACATAGGTGGATTTCTAAAGTTCTTTATGTTATTAGAAATGCAAAGAGGCACCTGCTGATTTTTCTGTACCCTTTCACACTTAAATGCTTGAAAAGTATTTGGCTTCCAGGCTGCAAAGAATAATTAGCACCTACTGAAAAAGCTGGGAAAAAAAGATATTCTTTTTGGAAATAATTCCAAATTTCATTTCATACTTCCTTCCTTTTTGTATTTTCCAATACATTTTTATGTTCATAATAAAAATCTTGATTTTGGCCACTTTCACAAAAATGCCTTTTTCCTTATTATCAGCAGATCCAACAGAATCTGTGTTTTTTTTTTGTCCCTATTTGTACCTCAGATTTTGGCAAAAGAAAAAAATGCTGAGAAATTATTGTGGAAGACAGTATGGAGGAAGAAAAAGGAGGAAATTGATGAGTAATTTATTTTATACATTCTATGAGTAAACGATAAAAAAGTTGAAATAAAAATGCTGAGAT
The DNA here is from genome assembly GCF_000691845.1 of Merops nubicus. Lineage (NCBI taxonomy): Eukaryota > Metazoa > Chordata > Aves > Coraciiformes > Meropidae > Merops > Merops nubicus. Next base: position 13,391 of record NW_008628700.1, read on the forward strand.
TTTTAAAAACAAAAATCAAAAATACAAGATTTTTTCCCTTGTTTTTCCTGACATTGCTTTTAAAGCTAAGTGATGTTAATTTCTGGTGTTTTGCAACGGAAAATATTATTTTGTGACCAAATGTATTTTTCACTAGATGTTTGTATGCTTTCCTTCTGACTGATTCTTTTCCTAATTTTATTGAGTTTTGACGTTCTATCCAGCATACTTGAAATGATTCATTCTCTATCACTCAGTAAAATGAGTCTATAATCACACCTACAGTAATTTATAATATACATTTCTGTATTCATTAATAAGGAGTTTGAAAGTGTTCATTTCAACACAAGTAACAGAAAATCTGAAGACTTTTGGCCTGTGCAACTAGTTTTGGGGACTTGAAGGAATGTCTTTCCACAACTACAGCATGGGGCTTGGATGAAGAACAGTTATGTTCTGCTTCTATGCATTTGCTGATTCATGGTGGTAGAAATTCAGTCTAGTTGTGATTTAAGAGTGAACCTTTGTGTTTGCACTGTAATTAATTTTGCCTTTAAACAAAACATTAGGAAACTAACCTTAATATTTCTGTTCCCTATTTTAGTGGTGTACCTATGATGAAATAAAAAAGTAAAATTAATTAGAATTAATACATCCTTGATAAGGATAGGAAGGTTATATAATTAAATGTAGCTTTGGAATCAGAAATATATCTTTAATAAGTGTAGTCTTAACAAATTCTTTAATAATGTCTGAGGAAAATCCTTAGAATTTATTAAAGAACACTCTGCTGTACATAGGGTTATTTTGTCTCCTGTAATAGATATATCCAGCAAGTTACGAGACAGTAGAAAACATTGAGCATAGGTGTGGTTTGGAAAAATGCTGGCAGTGCTCACAGTTTGCACATCAGTCTCGTGCTTAGGGACTAGTCAAAAAGCAGAGACTTAGGCTTGGTGATTTACTCAGATTATACATCTTCAACCCTCTGTTGAAGGCATACATGATTAAGGGAATAGGGTAATAGTTGAGAGGTAAATCCAATATCATTTGGGGATACTCTGAGTTCTATGCCTAAATCCCAGGAATGTTTTTCAGTTTGGCCAATGTATTTGTTAGAAATTACGTGCAGCATAGAGTGCAAACCAGGGACTTTTACTCAGAGTGTAAGGCACAAGGGAAATGACACCCAAGCTGTGCTCTGTTGCCTGCTCCTGTAACAGTGTTTTGTGAGAAGTCTAATCCTACATGTGGTTTTAGGCATGTGCAGAGGATTCAATCCCTGTTGGGCATTTAACCGGGGAGCTTCTGGCTTCTGAGAACTGTGATTATGTACAAGGTACAAATTCACTTAGTTCAGGACATAACTGGATATGCTCAGAGGGGAAATGGCTGGTGCAGAAGAAATTTTGTAATCCAAGAAAGGAAGGTCTGGTGTATTTAGGTTGTAGGCAAAGCCCCTTTTCCTTTTTTTTTCCTTTTTTTCCTTTTTTCCCTTTTTTCCCTTTTTTTCCTTTTTTTCCTTTTTTTCCTTTTTTTCCCCTTTTTTTCCTTTATTTTCCCTTTTTTTCCTTTTTTTTCCTTTTCCTTTTCCTTTTCGTCTTTTCCTTCCTCCGTTCTCACCCTGCAATGACTATGCCAAGTTCTTTCTGCATAGAACCTACTATACTAGTATATTCAAAGAACAAAACTTTATATAAACAAATGAGAGCAGCTAATTTACCATATATTTTTGATGCCAAATGATTGTCCAGAAAGTATCTTTTCCCATAAAAATGGTACTTTTCTTCCACCTTCCCATTTTACTGCCTTTCTGTAACAAGCTACTGACTGTTCTATACACCAATGAGGAGGAAAGCCTATCAGCTCATCAACAAACTTCCTTTTCATTTTTTGATGGAATAGTCATACTACTTCTTCTTCCTTTCCTGTAAAATTTCTGTCCGTCTTTTCCAGTTCAAAAGGCCTAGGTGAGCAGACCAAAATGAACAATTAGTTCTTTGTCCCTTGTTTAAAATAACCCCTGACAGACACTCCAAAGCTGTTTCAGCTGCAGGAGAGTTGACAAAAATATAGGAAATTGCTTAAGAAGTTTTTTTTCCTCTCCTTTTATATTAGAAATTCTGTAACAGTATTTAAAGAATGAGAAAAGCAGGTAGGTTTGTGACATACTGATTTTTATTGCTTGACATTATTAGACTCACTACCATCCTCTGTCCTTCTGTGCTTTTGCTGAAAAGTTTGTTTGTTTTTTTAACACACAGTAGATTGTATTGATTACTTCTAATCTATAGAAGGATATTCCAGAGAATTTGTTAATTGTCTGTGTTGCAAAAATCTTAGCTCATCTATCAGCTAGAACTAGCCTTGTTTTGGCTTAAGTACTCAAACTGAACAGGTATCATAACTGAAATCACTTCTTCCATATGAGATGTGCTTAAAGAAAGAGGTATACTGAGTGCTCATGTTATGACATGAAGCTCAAGTATAGTTCTTACTCAAATCTATAGTAAATAAAATATCTTTCCAATTTAATGTCCTGGAAACAATCAAACATAAAAATACTTATTTTCATTGGTCTTCAAAATAATTTTTAGAAATGCAATCACATACTTACATAGGATATTAGAATCAGATCTCCCTAGTTTGTATCAGACTCTCTCTTCCTACTTATCATGTCTCATGATTTCTACACTGCTTTGTCTTTGGCATTTCTCTTCACTTCTGCTGCAGTTGTGATTTTCCAGCAGGATTTTCTTTCTGCCTCCCCCATCTCTGATTTCGATGCCTGCATTTCAGTTTCCTTTCTTTGTGTTGACTTCAGCTCCAGTGCTGATGACCAGTATAGACTAAAACTCTTTAAAAATTCTTTTTCTGTATTCTTTTGACTTGATTTATTGGTTCATCTCCACCATTCACTTAAAGAACTGTCCACTTGATTTGATTTTTACTGCACACTGTAATGTACCCAGGTATCTTTGTAACAAATAATTGCTGAAAGATACTTTTCAGATACTACATGTATCTGAAAAGCAGAAAACTCTCCTACTATGGCTGTGCAAATGGAGTTCTGCATTGCTTAAAGTGTGACTGCTAAACAGCTGGACAACAGCCTAAAAAGGAGGGTGTCTGCAAGTAAACCATTTGCTTGTAGAGTTTATTCTGAGTGGCTTTAATACAACTGTTTGTGGCTAATGTGTGTCTACCAACAATAAATCTATGTTGATTAAAATGTCTTTTTGAAACAAATAAATCTTCAGGACAAATTTTCTGTTTATATTCAAGCTTCCACATAAACCACAGATTTAACTTAGTGATAAGGATTAGTTAAGGAAAAGTTGTAAAGAATTTGAATTCTCAGAATAAAAGTTCATTAATATACTTGTGAATCACTTTTGTGAACATTATACCTAGAATTGAAATTATCTATAAATTTATTTTTGAATCTACTGAAGAGTACTTATACAGTTTTAGTAACTTTATCTGTCCCTTAACACTGGGCTCTTCAGAAAAGATATTCTAATTCACATTTTTTTATTGAAGAATAACTATCACATGAGAAGATGAGAACGGTTATTTTAAGCCAGAAAAACCACCAGTATCCTTTCTCCAGCAGTGGTTGGCTGTGTGTGTGCCAGCATTGGCTGTGTAAGGGGAAAGAATGGGCAAAACTGTTTGAATGTTCTTCCGTATCTCTGGAACAAACTTTCCAAAATTGTATGTCTGTCATCCTAACCCAAAAGGACTATCTATTCTCTACAACCATCTCCAGTTTGTCTGAGAATTCTTAGAAGGACTATTTGTAAAAATAATAGTTTGAGCCTTTTCTGTGTAGATTACAGGAGATTCTTGATAGCAAAGTTAAGCTTCCTGTATGTTCAATGGACATATATGGATAAAAAGTGGTGATGATGATGATGATGATGTCTTTTGTGAATAAAATTCCATTTGGATTTAATTAAATCACGGTAAGACTATAATTACTGTTAGTTATGACTAGGAGAAATCTTCACTGCATATCACAGTGGTCAATTTTATATCCAGCTCTCTCCCTCTTGATCTTTTCATGCTTATAACATAAGTATGAGGAGTTTACCTCAGGGCTATACTTCGGTATTTGTACAGTAACATGTCCATATTAGGATATAATTCTTATTAATGTTCCTAGATCCTACCCCAAAAAGAAATATAAATATTACCAACTGCAGTGAGAAAACTGAGAAGCTGATGTTCACTGATTCCCTCTCCTCACACTTTTATCCTTCTATTTGTGCACTTTCTTTCCCTTGCTAATAGAAGCCAGTACTTACTTTAAAGGATGTTAACAGATGAACAGGTTATACTTCAAAAATTCCTGTTCCTGTCAGTTGACTGAATTTTGTTATCATTTTGGATAATGGCATACTTAATTTATGCAATTTTCTGCAGAAGATAGTATGACAACCACAACATTCTGAAACATCCATAGTTTTACGAATGTTTCAAGACATTAGGAAGACCAAATAATAACATTTAGTAACGTATGTGAACAGCCTTGAATTTCATGTTTTCAGAAACTGTTTTAAAAAATTAGTCAGTGTTCAGGCATTGAGCTTTTTAAAGATCTCCTTGCTTTTCTGATTACTTCTGATCTCTTCCTTGGCTACAGGCAGAAAAAGAGTTGATTTCATGGGTTATTTGGTATTTTTTTTTTTTTTGGTTTTGGTTTTTTTTTGTTTTGTTTTGTTTTGGTTGTGGTTTTGTTTTTTTATTATTCTTTTTTTTTTTTTTCCTGTTCCAAAATGTGGTATAATCTCTTTCTTCTTCTCACTTTGAGCTAGACATGTCTTGTTGCTAAATACAAAGCTAACAGGAGCATTGATTTACTCATCTGAATAAACCACCTCCAGTTCTCAACAACGTAGATGTTCTACATTAGTAAAGGAATGGAGAAACTGTAAGCTATTATTTGTGTATTCTGACAGTCTATGAATACAGAGGGACTAGATGTCCTCCCTCACAGCAGAAGCTGCATTATGCAAGTTTGTGAAAATATGCATATGGGTGCAACTATTATGCAATGTATATAAAAGAATTTTTGGCACTATTTTTTATTATATTTTAAGAAACATTTTTCAGTGACAAAATCAACACTGACCAACAGTAAGTCTCCACTAGGACTGATAAAAAAAGTATTTTCTCCCAACTTCAAATAACTTAATACGCCACACACAAACTTCTGTCTTTTAACAGAGACTTTTTCTGAGAAAATATACTTTCCCTTCATCTAGAAAATGCATCTGCTTTGTGGTACTAAGATACAATGACTTTGAAGAGATATTTTCCTTTTCTCAAGTTTTAAATACACAGTCTGCTTCTTTCTTTGTTCCTTGCCAAAGGACTAGATAAAAGGCATTAGTGAAAAAGCTAAAGAATACTTGAAGAATATGTTAACTAACGTTCATATAGATGACCTGAAAAAACCTAAACCTATAAAATAGCCACTTTTGTTACTACAAAGGTAGTGAAGTAAAATATTAGACTATTTATCTTAAGATTTCTATTAATGTTTTGAATACTTTTTCTTAAATTTGACTGTTAAGCAGCTATCTATGATGAAGGATATATAAGACAAAGACAGAAGAATGATGTAGATATGAAATCATACTTGGTTATCAAAAACTTGTGAAATTATTGAAAGCAGTGATGTTTAACAACAATACTGAGATTAGAGGATTTATCTAGAAAGAATCAAGGAAGAGGAGATATAGATCACCAAGAAGTGATCTATGAAAGAAAATGCTAATTTAGTATGAAATATTCACCATTTGACTTAATACAAAAATTTCTGTTTATACACCTGTGAAAGGATGTGGAGGAGAAAATTTCGGTTGGTAGGACATATAGCAGCATATTCCACCAAAGTTATCCATCATAACAGGCACTAGTACAAATTTCTTAGAAAATATATCCCAAGATTAATGTATTTATCTCTCTGCATTAACCAGAGATGGAGTTACACAACAAATAGCTACTGAATATCTACCTACCAAATATCTAAAATGAGATAAGATAGCTCTTATCTTTTGCTATACCTTGTGGAAACTGTAATGCTTTTAGTTGATGGGATTCTTGACTAAAATATTTTAATTGAATTTTGTATAAATCTGTGTATGAGTTTGCACACAAATAACATGACTCTTAAGAGAACTGTGGTGTATATAGCAAGAACAATACAGCTTTTTAGTTATTACAATGCCAACAAAACTGAACTAGTTAGTTATGGTTTGAAAAACAGAATGGCAACTACATTGCACAGAAAATATATACACTAAAAAGTTCTATCTTATACTCCATAGTTAGATTTCACACTGAAATTGTTTCTGAAGTTCTGTAACAATCTTAAGACCACAGATGAAAAAATGTATCTAAGAAGATTGAGAGTATCTAGACTGACAAGTAGATAAATATATTTTATTACTTCTTACATAATTCTTGAGCGTGACATCCAAAACTGATATAAAAAATTACCCTTTCCACTTCTCTCCATTGATTTTTTTTTTAAATCAAATTATTCTTCCATAGAATTATTTGAAAGATAGTTCATTTAATACTTGCTTCTGCAATATGTAAGTTACAATTTCATAAATGCTGCTATGTTAATGGTGTTTGGAGCTGTGAGTAGGGATAAATGGAGCTCTTGCACACTTCATGTAAGCAGTTAGGAAACTGTTTTATGCTACAAGATATGAAACAATGGGTAGAAGAAAGAAGGTAAGAAAAATAAATTTAACACTAACTAAGGAAAGATACGAACTTGAAAGTAGGTGAACTCGGGAAAGCTCATTGAGGGCTTTATGGAGTTTTCCTTATGTCACTGGAAAAGTACTTTAATCACACTGTTCTATGGAGAGCACAATTGTAGGTGATTCCTCTTGTCAAGGAGTCATAAGACATGATGCAGTCTTCAGGGGAGTGTGCAGGGGGTCAAAAAAGAGTATGGGTGTGAGTAAAGAGTTTACCTGACTAGTTTACAGTGTCAGGATATTACAAAGCAACAAGGACAGAAACAAGAGACTAGCTTAAATTTCCAGTATCTTATTACCTTAAGTGACATACATTGGTCAGGAAAGCTTCTCATCTGTACATACTTAAATGGAATTTAAACATTTTATGTGACTTTAATAGTTACTGTTTGCAGTGACGGGATGTTCTAAACCTCTGTGTAATGAGAGCTGTGTGAGAAAGTTTGAAGTCCTCTGTTGAGCTATCTGCCTGGACTTAGCTGTAGACATTAAAACTGTGTAAGTTTGCTTGTGTTTTTGTAGATAAAGGAATAATTTTATCAGTCACTTGCTGTAATAAAAACCAAATCATGTAAAAGCCAGTAACACAGCTCATTCACTCATTCTGCATCTCCCATGTAATAAATTAATGGCAATGTGCATAAACAATGAGAAATGCTTCAAACCTTAAGATACATTTGTTTGGACGAATGGTGTTGACTGCACTGAAGTAGATTGCAGCACTGGAATTGTATTTAAATAACTAGGCTGCTGCTGCTATTGCTACCACTGTTATTACAACAGCTCAGATGAGGTCAATGATAGGCCAGCAAAGGATGAGTTCTACTATGTAAAATTTAAAATTTATATAGGTATGACATCATTATATTGTTTCCTTTAAATTATATGTTTCATGTTCAACTTCTCCCACATCTGGTATAAAAAAAGCATGATGTTCCTTTACAAAGTTATAAAAAACCAGGAATTCTTCCCATATGACTAAAACTCCATATATATACATATCTGAGATAGAAATCAATACAAGATTGTATTTCTTGCAGCTGTTCTCTGACTGGTACAGTACGTTGCCTGAATGTAAATTTTTCTATGTAAATATGCTTTAGCAATTAAGAAGCATATGATTCAGCATACTTTACAATGAAAAATAATTGCTCTTATTTCTTCAGTCTCCTGTTCACAAACACAGAACATTGCATGCCATTTCAGGAAATATGGCCCTGACTTTTGTCTCATTTATACATACATTTAGTAGGTAATAGCTCCTCTGCAGTCAGCTGAGTTACCGTTGTATAAAAATGTGTAAATGATAGGAGGATGTGTCTTTAGAGCTGTATGAATAGTTATTTGAGGTCTAAATTTGAGCAGGATGAAATAAATATATCTTGGTACATGGACATGGGTGGGTTTTTCCTTCTTTATTAAGGACAGCAACTGAAGAGTGAAGAGTGAAAGAACAGGGAGTAAGAATGTCTACCCTTTTAGATCAAACTTCCTTGTGCTTGAAACATCATTTGTGAAAACTGTTTCTTCCCGTGTTTCCATGAAGTATGAATGTTGAGTTTGTTAGGAGATCAGCAGGACAGAGAAATGCAAGACTGCAGTTCTCGATAATTTCTAAATAATGACATTAAACACAATATCATAATCTTTCACATTTTGCTCCTGTCTCCTTTTCTGCCTAGAAGTGGAAGAATTTGTTGTTGAAGTACTTGTTCACAACCCTGTGTGGGATGCTCAGCTCCACAGAAGCTGTTTTCTCATCCTGGAAGTGAACAATTCTTGTCTATCTTGGGTCACCTGTGAGGAGTTGTACACAACAGTAGTGCTTAAGTCAATGTGATTATAAGTGCACTGAAGAGAGTTCTGAAATACAAAGCAACATTTTGCCTCCTACACATCATAAGATCATTTTGCAAAAGTGGGAGGTATCCTACACTTAATTTTGTGGAAATTTGTATCCTACATTATTAGAACTGAGAGGCATGTCAATGGAAGACTGAAAGGCAATTTGGTTGTCAAATCTTGACTTCATGAGAGTCCAATAACAATTGTTTTTGCAAGTATCTTTTTTAAAAAAAAAAAAAAAAATTTTTTTTTTTTTTCCCCCCCAGCTGTCCCTCTCTAAGCAATGTTTCAGTCTGAGGTATTAGAGTTCATCCCAAGTTAACAGTGAAGTATTTGTTTATCATTATACATAGAGGATATGCAGGAAATTTCTAGACCTTTCCCCTGGGTCAGGGATAGGCAGCAGACCTGCCTGCTGATGTGTGCCCAGGTGGTGAAGAACATCCTGCAGCAGGTGGCTGAGCTGTAGGAGGTGGTGAGAAGGCTGAATAACATCAGAGAGGCTGAGGAGTTCGATAGCTTGCTCCAAGTGTAGGAGTCCAAGTCTGCATTGGACCCATAGTCCATGTCCAAACAGCCAGAAACTCCACCTCCTGCACACCCAGAAGGGAATGGGGGCAGTAATGCAGAAGATTGGAAGCTTGCAATGGCAAGGACCTGCAGGGACCTGCAGGTGAAAGAGACTTCTCATGAAGACCTGAGGTGCCGTTGCAGAATCACTTCACTACTCTGCAGACTGAGGAGGAAAGACCTGTCACAGCGGGAGAGAAACTGGAGGTGAGTAAGGCGGCCCGAGCTGTTCCCATATAACAACCAGTGCATCTAAGAAAAGGTGATGGGTGACAGTGGAGTCAACTCTCTTCTGAAAGGCATGGTGACATCCGTTTGCTGACCTGGCTCACTCTCTAGAGAGGTATGCTGCTTACCAGAGGCCATATTGGTTAATAGGCTTTTAAACTCTACCAGAGATAATTTGCTTTAGAAACATATTCAGTATTCCAGGTAAATCTCCTTTTATGTTTTAGCTAATCATAAAGGTAGGTGCTCCTCTTAGTTCATTCTTCTTAATTTTATTTTGCTATGAAATATACTTTATGGACATACCCTTTAGGCTGTCTTTTATGATGACATTTAACAGGAAGGGTTCAAGTAAAGCAAGATTTACCCTAAATATTCACCCTCTCCTCAGGTCTTTTTTTTAACTTCTACGTTCATTTTTTTAGATTTTAGGTCGGCATTTTCCATGCCCCTCATGTATAAATAAACAGGGAAAACTGACAAGCAGCAAGATTGATCCTGATAAAAGTAAATGCTTCTAAAAATAGTACTATGTCAGATTGTAGAATTCGTTTCTTTAGTTCAGTAGGAAGCATGTACTCTTAAAACTGTATATTTAAATAAACCACTAGCCTATATTCAAATTGATGAATTGTGCTGGGACTTGTCCAGACTCTCAGTCTTGAAAAGACCTACCATGCAAAAATCTTTAAAATCTTTCACAAATAATTTTGAATGCAACAATGCTGTTGAAAAAAAAGATGTTAAGTCATCCACTAGGAGACATATACTGAATCTAGCAGATTCTCACAGTAATGTCTTCACCTGAATTTTTATTTGATCACTTCTTCCTTCTAGAGTATTCAAGTATTTAAGTTCTGTATTTTAAAAACTGCTGTTGATATATCGTTTTCTCGCTTAATTTGCAGCTGAAAGAAGTATGCCAAATTCCTGAGAGAGGTTAGTGTTTCTGCACAGTTAATAATTAGGGAACAAACATCTACATCATTGATCATGAAAGCTGAAAATGTGATAGCTATTCTAGATTGGCAATTTGATTGCTATAACTGTAATGCATTATAGTAATTTTAAATTATTAATATTATGTCCAAAATGCCTTTTGGTTGCAGAAAATGAATTAATTTGGTCAGTATCACTTTTTTTTTTATTAGATACCTGGCAATATTGAAGGTTTTAATCTAATACATTTTCCATCAAATAAAAATTCATTTGAAGACAGCTTGCACTGTCTTCCAAAGAACTGTGAAATAATATACAATCCTTTGCTCATGGTCTATAAAATAAGTTGATGTAACGAATCTAACTGTCAGCATATGGAGAAAGAAGATATTTTTCAGTGGTCTCCAGATTAGTACTAGCTAGAAGCTCTGGAAATAAACAAAAGGAATAAGAAGTACTCATTTATGAAACAGTATCTGTTTGGGTGGATATTACTGAAATGTGGAAAGGTGTTTCACGTGACTTGAATGTTAACATTTCTGGTGGCACCTTGGAAAAGAATAAAAATGTGGGACAAAGAAACTCTGCAGTAAAGATATCCTCTACACCAAAGTTACTGAAAGTTTAAAAGGATATTAAGCAGAAAATGTATAGATTAGTATTCAGACTGACAAAGCAGAGTATATTAATTAAAATTATCTTTAGAGAATGTATTAATATGTTAGAGAAAATAAACATCTTTTCAGCATTTTTTATATTACACCTATGGATAAAAGTTGCTTGACTGTAGCAGAATTTGATCTGAGAATTTGATCCAGGCAGGGCACCTTTTAACTGTAGGTTTTATTTTGTTAGAACCAATTCAAATTTTTAAACAATGAAAAAAATAACTTTCTGATAGACAAACTGTGGAAACAAGCTCACAGTAATTCTATAGTAGATCTACTAGGATGACTTGATCCTTGCTCTAACGTCTGATAGATGATATTGAGAACGAAGATCTAGCTTCTTTTTGCTATAGTTATATAGAACAGAATATTAGTTCTGGCCTGTAATACTCATGCTTTGTTATTTTGAATGGTCAGTTGTACAAATTGAAAAGAATAAGCAATATTAAGAAAGGTAACAACACCCACCCCACCCCACCCTTCTTATGCATGTTTATTGGGCATTGCATGCATAAGAAGTAGATAATTAACCTTTGCCCCAGATCACAATTCAGCAATCACAAAAACTCTTTGGCTAAAACCAATCAAGATTAACAAAAAAGGTGAAATAAATAATTGAATTGTTTTTAAAAGGAAAACAGAAAGTTTGTGAAGCCCATGGAAATTAATCAGTAGGTTAGAACGCAGACCATGGATGGGAGTAGGTCAGCGTGAGAGCCTTATGATGTAAAGAGCTCAGGATATGATCTGACAAAGAAGCAGAGTAAGGAGTAGAGACATGCACAGGGCTCATAATAGCAAGATGCTGTCAGCTGGCCTTAAGACCTTTATCTTTAAATATTCTGAGGACCTCCTGTCCTTGCACCCTTCTCACTAACTTACACATACAGAAGAAATGTTGAAATATATTAGGACAGCATGAAAAGTCTTATACAGGTGTGAGTCCAGGAAAAAAAGTGTTAAATATGTGTGACAATGGAAGAAATCCTGAAATATTCATGAACTACTTCTCTACAACTTTTTGGAGGAAGAAAGTTAAGATACCTACTGGAAAAACTTAGAAATGCCTTAATAAAATGGACTTCTATGCCTTATATTTAACAGACTTATCCATCATATGCTTCTATCCAGGAAATTATGCTAATGAAATATCTTTTGCTTCTACCAGTGATTAAAAATTATATCAGGCCACAGCTACAATATTTAAAGGTTGTATTTTTCAAGACCAGACAACTTGGGTCTGAATTTCTTTGAAAAAGGTCTGTGTTTGTGGCTGTCATGGTTGTCATGGGGCTGGGACCAGTTTATCCTTAGGTGGGTAGAACCAAAAACTGTGTATTCTGTACCCTCTATGTCACTGCTCATGGGCTGTTAAGAAAATCATGGGTAGCAGCTGCCCAGGACAAACCTCACACCCCAGGCTACAACAGATAAGGAAAGAGGTCCGGGGAGATGTTAACACCTTCCCACCCAGCAGGAGGAGTCCTCCCTGTTAATGGGCCCTGTTAATGGGCTCTCACTGGTTTGCTTTCAAACCGTTACAGTGGCAAATATTAGAAGGCAGAATATTCCAGGCCACAAATGCTTACTCAATGATACCTGTAAAATATATAAGATGTTTTTTTCCTGGGAAGCATTAAAATGGTCAACATGAAATTACCAGTGGAAAAACAATAGAGGAGCTGATATTGGTATGATCAATGAAGAACTGAAGGAGGTTAATGTGTTTAACACCAGGGAACATTGTTTTAATGAAATTAGGTCTTTCTGAGTAAAATTGGTATTGCTTTTGATGAGATTATATGTACAGCTGATGGAAGTAACTGTATTGACATAACAAATTTACTGTTGTAAAATATTTAATTAAACATGATGATAATTAGTACTGTACAAAATCAGTGTGCTCCATGTTGAAGGGATTAAATAGTAGTAAACAGATCAATCACGCAGAGTAACTGCAACATACTGTCAGAGAACAGCCCCTAGTAAAAGCACTACAGAGATCCCATTTGCAGGTGAATCCTATTCAACATTTTAATCTGTTCTCTGGACAAAACTAAAATAATTACAGATAGAGTTGCACAAAGACGCAGATTGGGTAGCCTACCTTCTTGCTACTGTCTTTGGGGTCTAGCCAGGGTTTCTCAGAGTTCAGGACATGATCCACTTTCATCTTGTGACTGAAACCTACTGACAATGAAAAAAAAAACCAGGAACTTCACCACTGATGTTATTTGGAGCAGTATCTGGCCCTACTGCTATGAATGCCCTTATGAAGATTTTAATTGCTCCTGGCAACCATGGTATCATTCAGTAGTTGCCAAGGTTGCTTGAGACTGTTGAAGTAATTGTCCAAATAAAAGTTAGAAAGCATGACACATCCATAGCAGGTGAAAGGGGGTATGAGAGAGACAAGGAAGAACAAAAGTGAGAAAGCTTGTGGGTTGAGATAAGAACAGTTCAGTGGGTAAAGGAAAGAGCAAAAAATCCAGGAAACTGAAAGAAGTCACTCACCACCTCCCACATCAGAAACAATGCCCTGCCAGTCTCTGAGCAATGGCCACCCTGGAAGCCAGTTACCCATTTCTTCTTCTACCGCAGTTTGTTTGTTTGTTTGTTTATGAGCATGATAACATGTGGTATGGACTATTCCTCTGCCCAGTTCAGGTCAGCTGTCCCAGATCTGTACCTTCATAATTTTTTGCCCACCCCCACCTTACTTGCTTGCAACAGCAAAACATTAACACAACAGCCGCAACACTAATGTGTTATCAACATTGGTTTAGCCACACATCTGAAACAGCACTATACAAGCTGCTGAGGAGACACTTAACTCCATCCCAGGCAGGGCCATCACACAAAAGAAACACATTCAATTTATCATCACAGAGAAACACCCCTTATTCCCTGTATCTATCCACAAGTTTATCTATGCACCAAGATACGGTTATTACAAGTAAGTTCTCCAGTTTTCTCAACACACAAAAGCCTGTAAGACACAAAAGCACAGTGAATCCAAGGCACCAGTATCAGCTCTTCTGAGCTGTTACATTACTTACCATATGGTCTGCAAAATACTAAATGTGTTTATGCTAAACCAGTGATTTATGTATGCTAAATCTGCAATCAGTAATTTGGTTACATTCCCTGTGTCACCCCAGAAATGTTAAAGACTTAGGGCTGTCAGTTCATTTACTATCCCATCTTCTCTTTTACATTTCCTACTACAGTACCTGCTGGTGCAAGGTGGTGTTTCAGATAACAGTGATACTTCAATCCTGCTGGCTATGGCAGGAAGAAAAGTTGTTGAGCATCTTTCTGGGAATATTTAATCTAAAAAATTGGTGAAAATATCTCCACTTCAGGAACACCCCACTACCTCCTTCCTTCAGAAACTTCAGTGTGTGAAGCAAGTGGTGAATGGGTCTGTGGTACTGCATTGTGTCCACCTCCACTGTGACTTAAGAAAAGAACAGAATCAGAGACCAGTGAAGAGGTCCACAGGCAGCTTCTAGTTGATGTGTTTCACCTGAGACACAATGAAATGCATGTTCTCATTTTTTCATGTATTCCTGAGAAACAAGTACTTCTTGACTAACCAAAAGAGATAAAGCCAGATTACACAGAAGGTGGGAACCATCTTAATACTAGATCTCTACAGTGTGGGTATTGACAGCTGATCTACTCTCCTTTCATAGACAATGGAGACATATGAGCACTCTGAAGGTGCAGTTCACCTGATATATTTTAGATGTCTGTTTCTATAAAATAAAGTTATGAAACTTCAATAATCATGATGGCTACATTTCCTTCAAGAGATCTATATTTTCCACTACATCAGGAGCTTAGAGTGACTAGGCCAGACATAGTCAGATCAATCCCATCTGGTATGTCATAGCTAAAATATACAGTGTTGTAAAATTTTGATTAAGATTTTAATATCTATTAAGAGTTTTAAAATATCAGTTATTTGTAAAACTAACATTTTGGCTAACAATTATATTTTGGATATATTAAGATACACAAGGGCTTAACCTAAGAAAGTGGCTGCTACAATCCGAAACTGTATATGCTATTTTGTCTGATGACATACTGGATCCAATTCTATATTCTATTCTTTACATGAGATTTTGCTAAGAGTTTCTAACAAAATATTTTCCAGATTGTTTTTGTTAAAATATGGTATCAGCTGTCACCAGAAATCTTTAGATACCAATAGATTTCAAAATATCCTGTTAAAAAATATTAGTTGTGTAATATTAGTGCACTATTGATAGACATGCTAATGCTGAGGTATTAAGCAATTGGTCGTTAATTAAGCTAGGTGAAAATAGAATTCATGCAAGCTTCTCACAATACCTTCACCTCAGAAGCATATATACATGATATATCATTTATTGTTTATATTATAAAACAACTGCACCACCATTTGTTCATCTAACACATCTTGTGGTTTTGGGGAATTTGGCAGAGGGAGAGAAAGAAACAGCCGCTGGATGCTACAGTGCAGTTGAGGCAGATCAATATCATATGGACATTTGAGAATCCAAATAATTGTCTTCACGTTATGAAATTAGGTTGCAATGTTGAGATGGTTAGACAGGTGGCAAACTGAGACTACTCTTTTATACAAAAAAATATATCTAGTTACATAGTTAGTTCTGTTACTATCTAGTTACTATCACATTTTCTGCTCTTCTCTTCAGTCCATCCTGGGTATCTGTGTATAAGCCTTGTCTCTGGCCAAGTTTGTTCAGCAACTATCATAGAGGAATACTCGTCTCAGTAGGGATGCCCACATTGTAATAGGTGCTAATGTAACACAAATAATAAGAATAATATATTTCAAAAATTGCCATAGGTTTGATTTCCATAATTTCAAAATCAGTAGATTTTCCCTCTTTTTTTTTTTTTTATTAATAAAGTCATAGAAAACCTGTAAAATAAAATGCATTTGTGTTCTCAGATAAAGTGTGTGTTATCCATTTTATAGAGCTGTGAGACTTTAGAAAAGCTTCAGAAACAAGTCAGCTGCTCATATTTAATTTGAAAATGCACTCCACACTCACAAGCTTAGAAGGAGCTTAATTACAATCAATGGAATAATTAAGTTGGGGGAAATGTGCAATAGAGACCAAAAATGAATAGAAAACATATGCACAAGTGCACCTTTGGGCAAATGCATTATAGGCACAATATTGTCATTATGCCTCTCAAATCACATCATTATTTGCTTTGGTGTATGTGTAGGAAACGGGCTAGATTGTACATGGTTTTTACATTCATATGCTGATCCATATTTAAACATTTTACAAAATGGTGTGTTGTGGTAACACTAGCCTACACTTAGCATGCGTGTAATACTGTGTACAGCTGAACTTTCAAAACGTATTCCTAATTCTGAAAAAGTATTGCTATTTAAAAAGCTCTGCTTCTCTCTTTGCTTCACAGTTGCACATACTCCTAAAATATGCAAACAGTTTGTTCACCAGAGTTTGACTCTCAGTGAACAGCTCTTCACAGACATATTATTTGCTGGTTCCAGTCTAGTTGCACTAGCCAATTGCTAGTGTTTCACTGACCACAGCTCTCTGATAAATAAAATGCACATCCAGAAGAGGTCTCCTAGAACAGGTAGTTTCAGAGAGCGAAATGGTCTTAGAGAGTCTTATCATGCTGTTTTTTTAATTCTGAATTCTTATCTCTTGGTGCACCTTGCAGTCCCAAAGCCATAAGTCCTGTAATGGGAAACCTGCTTTTTTTATCTCTTTTTCTAGCATTTGCCATGATAGACATTGAAGAGGGAGGGAGAAGAAGGAAACAATAACAGCAAAAAGCACCTCTGAACCTCATTTTCAGGTTACAGTTAGACAAGTCTAAGTCTTTTAAAGTGATCACCAATATTCATGTAATTCTCTTTGAAAGGGTTAATACAGTGCTCTCTACAAATATTTATAAATAAGTGTTTGATATACTCTGGTGTGCATTTAACATCAGAAATTTCTGCATTAGGGATGAAAGTCCCTTCAGTGTGACTAAACCAATTTCAGAAAGTTTAGTCCAGAAAATTTTGGCCCAGAGATCATGCCAAACCTTTCAGTTACCCAAATATGACAGAAAACTCTGATAATAGAGGATATGTGTACATATAAGAATATCAAGGAGTATAAAATCTACAGGTGATTCATACTGCTTGTTTAAATCTTGGTACATAAATGCAGTAAAGTGTAAAATAGACTAGCCGTTAATGAAGGGACTTTTTAATGGATGACTTTCAGCTGAAATATGCAGTATGCTTTGTAGTATTCTGACTGAGTTTGTGAGTATGAAAGGTATGGGTTCTGAAGTGAAGGTAAAGTAAATGATCATCTCTTCCTGTGTGGTAAAGCTGATTAAACACTAGCATATACGAATACACTATTGATGCTTATAGATACCTGAAATGCAAAGAGATAATCTTCATACAGACCACATGTTCATGTTGAAATCTGCAGCACCAAACACCTATGTAAAAATTAGTGTGGGTGTGAAAGAATTAAGGAACTTGTGGGAGGAGAGGAGGAACAGAAAACTGATATTTTTTGTCAGGATTCCCTGTGCATTTAATACAAAATTTCACTGAAGTGGAACTCATTGGCAATGGAAACCAGTTCTGAGCTCCAGAGTTTCCTAATAATGGACAGGTAACAAGGTGGACGTAACCTGTGAGAAGGTACCTGGGCCTTCTGAAGCCTCTAGGAAGGCCAGAAACATCTCTAATGCTCATTTAATCTCTGATCACTGCAGAAGCTCACCTGGCTTCATTCTCTCTCCTCCTACCTGCACCTCACCATTCTGACACATAATTTTCTTAGAAATAATACAAATATTTGTTCCTATATGAGTATAAATCCTATCTAAAGTGTTATATATATATACACATACACACACATATATATATATATGGGGTTTTATGCCTTGCATGTCTGAGTATGATTTGTGGTCAAAGGCTGCAAAAATCATGGGCAGCAAGCAGAATATTAAAACAAGAGATGTGAAACAATATAGACATAGTGACCAAAAAAGGGAGTAAGAAGGCTGGATGTTGTTTCATTAGGAAGAAGGAAATAAAAATCTTCATATCAAAGATATATAATGATAACTAGACGTTCAGAGTAAGTAAAATAGGAGTTTGTTTTCACTCAAGCTAGTAATCCAAGGACAGAAAAGCACACAACCTTAGAAGCTGGCAAACTCTAAGTGGCTCGGTGGAAACTTTTTTTTCACACAAGAAGCCATCAGTCTATTAATCTAACTGCTGTATGCTACCTTGGATTTTAGCAGGACTCATAATTATGACTTTTCAATAGCTAACAAAATGACCAAGAACTACAACAGCAAGAAATTGATTGCAGTCTCACATACTTCAAGACATAAACCTGACTTTAGAAAGTGAGGGTTGTAATAAACTTACTTTAGTAGCTTTAAAGACCTATTATTTTCTGACTGTTTTGTGCGTGTCTCCTGAAACATCTAATAGTGACTGTTATCAGACGAAGACAGGGTAATGGACTGTTAAAAGTACTGGTCTGATCAAGAAACTTTCTACATATGTATATATGAAAACCAGACACAAAGGAAAAACTCCAGGGCTTCTGCTTTTCTTCATTATCTTTAAAATTAGTATGACAAAAATTTTCACAGTCTCTCAGTACAGGTGTGATGGAAGTGAGTGTTCTTGGAAGACAGCATTATAGACTCTCACTACGATGGGCTTTTTTTATTCATCAAATCAGCTGGTTGAAAGTGCATGCTCCCACCTGCTCCTCTGAGTCACTGGTTTTCCAGTGTCACGTAGGAGCAATTTGTCAGAGCAACCATGTCATAAAACCACCACAGAGCTAGAGTCTGCCAGTTTGATAAAAGCTGCAATAGGATTGACTAACATGCTGACATAACAAACCTAGTATCAGCTGAAAAGCTTAGGAAAAAGCAGAAGGTAGTGGAAGAAAGTAACTTTACTGAAGAGAAAAAACTGTGTGTAACCCACACTTTTAAAAAAAAAAAAAATATATTTTTAGGGTATGCAGCCACATTAATTCTCAGTTTATTCCTTCATCTGGAGATAAATAATTAGTTATCTGAACCCCGTCTTTTGTTCTGTCAGATTTTTACCCATGTCTGCATCACAAGCATTATTTCTGACTGCATGATACAACCAATGAAGAATGTAGGTGGCCTTCAGAAACACTTTATTCTGTTGAGGTTCCCTGTTGTACATGCAAATGCAGGTGAAGATTGCCCATGTTTCCTGCTTGCTACATGACACCAGTCATGCAGTGTGTTCTTCTCCTGAGTCCTGGAGAAGTAATGAGTTCTGTCATCCCAGAATAGACTTAAAAGCAACAAAACTTCTTGGAACACAAACAGATTGGGGAAAAGAAAGTGAGATGAAATATTGAGCAAGTGAGTGACCTTTGAAAATTGACATGCTGGCTTAAAATTTCCAAGGTAAAAGACACAGTCATATTACTAGGTCTTGTTCTCACATGTAACAGGATGGTCAATTTGTTTGGTCAAATTCAGTGAATGTTAAAGCCTTATAAAGCTTCTGTGCAAAAGTATTGGAGGTGACAACAAGGCAGATAATAAAGTTACCCAGAGCACAGATCAGTGGGAATTTAACAATTAGCTCTGTCAGCAGCTCTGGAAGATCTGTAACAAATCATAAGTTTCCAGTTAGCCAATATAATAAAAATACTTAATAGTGAAGGAAAAGTAACAGAGGCTATAAATGTGTTTAAGCATAGAATATTGCTTTCTTATGACAATTACTTGATTTGGAGGAAAAATGTGCCTTATGATATATGATATTCTTCTTGAGACAGAAAATTGATATTCTTATTGAGACACAATATTAATATCTTGGCAGGTGAAGAAATATTTGTCGTCTTGACTTGCCTCAAATCTCATAGATTGTAACACTGTTAGATTAAGATTGGGAATGAAGAAAAGTTAATATGCAAATTACATCAGACATCAGACTGAGTAGAAATAGAAACAATTACTATAGGCTGAGAAAGACAGCATAAGTATGAAGAACAGAAATTAAGAAGTAGGGAGGGGCAATTCTGTTCACAAGAAATAAGTGCAAGCTCACTACAAAAGGACAGTTTAGGTGAGCAAGTCTAAAAAAAAGGAAGAGAGCTTGGCCATTACCATCTTGTATGCTCAAATTTGTCAAGTAGTGTGCTATGTAGCACAGGCAGCAGAGATCTAAGGTAGTAAAATCACAAAGTAGGGTATTCATATCTTTAGACATCTAATTGAAACACCAAAATGAGCCACCTAAACACCCTGCATAGTTAATGGGAAACGGTAGGCTCCTCCAGAGAGCAATCTGAGGTACTTGAGTGCCTACCTTTTGCCATTGACTATGTAGGCCAGCTGAAGTTAGGTGTTGTGAATACCTCCTGAACTGAGCATATTACAGAATAGGCAATCACAGAAAGAGAAGGAGTATATAGGAAAAGGATTAATCTATAGGAGAAGGCTCAATGGGCAAAAAAAATTAAAGTGACACATACCAAAATTACAAAGCACACTAAGAATAATGCCTGTTGTGGTAGACTTGTCCAAACACAAAAATAACCAGCAGCCACATTTAACTGGTATTGTGGCACTGTTTGCTCACATCATTCTCTCTCTGTCCCTCTCTAGCCAATCTAGCTCAGTTCAGTAGCAAACCCACTGAAATTTCTGTTGTGCTTTAAATGACCAAAGTGGTAAATAACAAATACACAAGAATTCAAATTGTTACACAGTAATTTGTCATAGCTTTTACCAGTGAGCAGTCTCACAAGATATCAACAAGAACAGAACGACATGAGCACTTAGACTTGAGCATTTGCTTGACTGTTATAATTTGATTTGAAGCTTATCTAAAGGAATAGGTAGTACAGTTGGCTTTGAGAGCATGGAGGAATCTCCATCAACCTCTTTGCTTCTAGAAGGGTTACTTCTAATAGCAGAGATGCATAAAAAATAAATAGAATGTTGTTTTTCAGGTACTTGAGTTCATAGCAAAGTAATAATGGAAGTAAAGTCTGTTTGAATTAATAAAATAATTGTAATTAGAGTTTATTTTGTCTGAGTTACCAAGAAAAACTTCATTTCTCAGCCAGTTTTTCCTTTCCTTTCCTTTCCTTTCCTTTCCTTTCCTTTCCTTTCCTTTCCTTTCCTTTCCTTTCCTTTCCTTTCCTTTCCTTTCCTTTCCTTTCCTTTCCTTTCCTTTCCTTTCCTTTCCTTTCCTTTCCTTTCCTTTCCTTTCCTTTCCTTTCCTTTCCTTTCCTTTCCTTTCCTTTCCTTTCCTTTCCTTTCCTTTCCTTTCCTTTCCTTTCCTTTCCTTTCCTTTCCTTTCCTTTCCTTTCCTTTCCTTTCCTTTCCTTTCCTTTCCTTTCCTTTCCTTTCCTTTCCTTTCCTTTCCTTTCCTTTCCTTTCCTTTCCTTTCCTTTCCTTTCCTTTCCTTTCCTTTCCTTTCCTTTCCTTTCCTTTCCTTTCCTTTCCTTTCCTTTCCTTTCCTTTCCTTTCCTTTCCTTTCCTTTCCTTTCCTTTCCTTTCCTTTCCTTTCCTTTCCTTTCCTTTCCTTTCCTTTCCTTTCCTTTCCTTTCCTTTCCTTTCCTTTCCTTTCCTTTCCTTTCCTTTCCTTCCCTTCCCTTCCCTTCCCTTCCCTTCCCTTCCCTTCCCTTCCCTTCCCTTTCCCTTGCCTCTCCTCCCTTCCCCTTCCCTTCTCTTTCCTATCTCCTGTCTTTCAGGAATTTTCTCTTTTCCAATATGTAGTAATGGGAAGTTCTCCTTATTCATATTATATTTTTGAGATCCCTGATGCAGTAGTGAATGATTTTACCTTTGTACAGAGGACCATTGCAGGAAATAGGATTGCCATTTCCAGGTTCAATGAATGTTGATTTTTTATGTTAAACACAACATGGGTTTGTTTGTTTGTTTGTTTAGGGTTTCCTTCTTATTTTTCCCTTGAAAAGGGAATGTACAGTTTTTATGAGTGCTTATGTACTCTTGTCAGGGTCTGTTGGTGATTGCAGGTTAATTTTCTCTTCTGTTTTATAACACTTTGTGGGTAATGAAGGTCTTCAGTACTCAGCCCTTCCAGACTTAAGATTCTATCCTAATTGATTTTTTGCTGCATTCATCATGTAGTCTTAAAATCCATCTTCAGTGCTACTCATCAGGCTTACTCTCCAACCCAGCAAGGCCAGGGTGAAGGGTTCTGTGGCAGACCCTGGCTGTCTGTGACCCCTGGGCTGTACAGCTATTTTCTCTCATACTTGTGGAGACAATGGATGCATATCTCACTGGCAGTATTCATCAAGCACTACCTGTTCCTAGGTTTGCTGAACAAAGTCCACAGCCAGGTTTAACTGGCATCTACTCTTTGCCTACCCCAGAGTGATGGGGTGTCTGACAGGGCAGTGTGCCCTCTTCCCACCTGCAATCCTGGCAAGCTGAGAACGGGGTAACTCAGCTGTGCTGTGATAGAGCCGTTCTGGATGGCTGGTGATGAGGTAAAACCCCTCAAAACAGGGATACCTGCAGATGGTATCAGTGGTAAAACGATGTTGTCTACGCAAGGGTCGTAGGATCACTCACATGGCTACCACAGGGAGCAGAATCCTGGCCTTGGAGCTATAGTAGATTAAAAAGTGCCATGTGATATTCCTGGGCGCCTGAAACTGATTGTCTGTTGAATTTTAGCATGGTGCCGATGCGATTGTTGTCCAGGCTAATGACCCTTCTCCCAGACTAACTCTGGGTCAGGTTTGGGAACCAACATGGGCTGGGGACTGTTTCTGGTGGGCAATCTGGATGTGGTCTCCCCATTTAATAGCACAGGCTGAGGCCCTCTGGTCAGGGTGCTGGGTCACTCCTGGGCATGGGAAGCCTTCCCAGCTTCTTCTGCATGCCCAGCCCCTCTGCTGTGCCCTTGGGCTGTGTTGTGCCCATACTCATAACCACTCGGAACTGGCAAAAGGTATTTCCCTGCACACCAGTGCTGCAAAACCACCCTCTTTCTGTTCATCATCCTGTTATGACGGACACCTTAGCTTGAGGGCAAACAATGGGATTTCTGAGCAAGAACAGGCACAATCTTCTAATCCTTTATAATTAGATTTAGGAAAGGTTGGCAAAAGGAAAGTAACACTTGCAAATTGCTGTATTTTTATGTAGTACTACTCAGATAGCCACATAGCCTCCCTCTGTTGCTGAAGGGTGATTTACACTCGTGTGAGTGAGATGGAGGCAATGATCTCCCCTCTATTCCTTATTTCTGTCTTTCTGGGTTGGGGGTGGGGGAGGGAGGGAATAAAATAGCAGAGATCAGGGAAGAAGTGAGGTTCCTGGGAGAAGAAACGCATTACCAGAGAGTAGGCTCTGCGGTAAACCTCCCCTTGATTCCCCCTCATTAATATATATCCCACATGGCTCTTGAACTAAGGTTTTCAGATAGCCCATAGGTTGAGCATATGAAAACTCAGTACTTTTAGCACTGTGTGTGTACATAGCAATTATTTTAAAAGGTTGCATATCCACAGTGTGTTTCAAGATATGTATCAAAAACATCAGCAAAGAGAAACCCTTAGCTGGTGTAAATCAGTGTCACTTGTATCAGTCAACCATGTTATTTCATTATTTCTGAATTCTAATAGTGTTCATCTCTTCTTTCACACAGTGCTTCTGTGCAGTATATCTTTTATGATGATTTGACATCTCCGAAGGCATTAACGCTCTTTGGGGAGTGTGAATCAAACAACAAATGCTCTTTCTGTGTATTCACTTCTTATGGTTTTATTTTAGCTCACTCCTATCAGAACTGAGCCTAAGAAAGGATGTCTAGAAAGGTCAATTTCCCAACAGTGTTTACATTATAGGAAAATTTCTCTCATTGTGAGGCTGCCTGGAAAATTCTGAAGGTTGTTTCTGCCTAGGAATAACAACTATATTGCCCATAAATCTTTAGAGATGGCTCTATGGACTTCTCAGCAAATAATAATAAAAAAACCCCTCCACCTCACTGTATATTACTAAAATATCAAACATAGAGTATTGTCTGCTAAACCTTAATAATTATTATCTTGTTGCTACTACTCATTATGTTCTGCTATAAATATCCAGTATTCTCTTTAAAAAAATAATAAAAAAATATACTGCGGTTACAAAAACTCATAGCCTGAAGGTCTTTTCCTATTTATTTATGATAGTTCAAGCTAGAGAATTTATGTATTTGTGCCATTTATAAACATTAAAAAGAATTTAACTAGGGCAGAATTATTCCTATAAGACATTGTGTACAGTTCCCCATCCGCTATCCCCCCCCCCATCTTATTCTTGACTTTATCATGAACTAATTAGTTTATTGTAGATCTTTTAAAAGTCCTAGAATCATAGAATCCTTTA
>NW_008628701.1:0-3076 GCF_000691845.1 Merops nubicus
GGGTTCCCGGGTCTCTCCTGGGAGCTCGGAGGGATGCTCGCAAGGTCACCCGGCGTGTTTGCGGGGAGAGGAGGGGAGGGTATCGCTCCCGTGTTTGCTCTCCCTCTGATGCAAGTGATTATTTGGCCTCTTGTCCGTGTAACAGGGGCTCGGGGGGGCTCCTGCCTTCCCTCTGCAGAGCAGGGGAAGAGCCCTTTGTTCCCCGCCGGCGTGTCTCGGAGCCATGCTGCTTCAACTGGGGTTCTCTGATTACTATATCAGCTCATTTTGGTGCAGTAGAAAGAGATTGGAGGGGTCCTACTGGAGCAGGTCTTACTAAGTCAACAACCTGAGGAATCAGTGGCATCTCTGACCTTTTGTGCCTTGGGCAAGTGGCAGCTCTGTGCAGCTATTTGGCAGTGGTTGGCATGATTAGGCTAATGAACTCATCTCTTTTTTCAGTCAAGGTACGGTGTATTCCCCCTTCAGGAAGGGAGTGTCCCTCTTGAAGAGAAAGAAGGAGGCAATGGTTTATAATTGCATCTCCTCACTGTCTTCTGCAGCAGGTTGAGGAGGATGTGGGCTTCTTCAAGCATAGTGAGGCATTTGTCTTGCCAATAGGGTGGTAAGAAATTTCGGCCTTTGCTCCTTTCCCAATCTGTGACTTCTGATTTCTTAATAGATTTTTGTATCTGTATTAGAATTTATCAGATGATATTAAAAGCTTTACAAACTGGCTGTTCACTTCCTGCTTAATTTGCCAGGATCCCAAGCTGTCCTCTTCCTCAGGTGTCTCAAAGCCAAAGGAGCAAGAGGTGTGATCCTCACCTCTCCGCTTGTGTGGCTCACCTAAATGTTAACATTTAGGTGAGCTCTTTCAAGGGTTTGCTTCATGATGTTTTTCTTGGAAAAGGCCCTTTGCCAAGACTCTTCTGGAAACGGCTTCTCAGTGCTGTTCCCTGAAAAACTCTGTTTGCTTATTTCTTTGCTGTTCTTCTGTTCTTCTTTGGTCAGGTCTTGGTGACCTACCAGAAGTGTTTACAGTAATCCCTTAAAGCAGGTTTTAAATGTGAGACTTCTTTCCCTCTTTTCCTTCACTCCTCTGTGTGTTTTTTCCCTCGTTGCTGAGTCAGACCCAAAGGGAATTCCTTCCAGAACTGACCAGCTTGTTGTGAAGCGTGAGGTGTGGAGAGTGCTCCTGGCCACCACCCCACTGAAGCTGAGCTAAGAACTCAGACTAAAAAAACACTGAATCCCATGAACTTGGACTACAGAAAAAACATAGAATCCATTCCCCTTTTTTTTTTTTTTTTTTTTTTGTATTAAAGCCTCAGAATACTGGAGGGTTTCCTTAAAATTTGCATAATCCTTCATTGTCCACTGAACTAGACCAATCAAACTAGTCGGGTCAGTTTTTCCTTCCTCCTGGCCTAAGCCAGCATGGAGACCTGGTCATGCTGCTGGGATTCCTGTTTTCTTTTTCCAGGGGAATGCTGACACTGTATGCTTGTACTCCACCCCCCAATAATTGGTGCAAGTTGTAAACTTTGGCTTGAGTGCTGCGTGAGAGCATCCCCAAAGCCCATTTTAGGAAGAGTGTTGAGCACAGTGTGTCTGAGCAAGGTGAGGGCAGCTGCAGACAGCAGCACCTGACTAAGCTGCCAATTAAAAACTGGATATTCTGCTTCCCCCTGGAGAGGCGTGGAGGCTACTGGAAGTGTGCTTCCTCCTGAAATATCTGGGGGATGTGTTTCTCTGGGTGGGTGACAGAACACAGTACCCACCTACCTGGGGGGGTTGTACCCAGACGAGCGTCGTTTGCAGATCTGTGGATAATGGGAGGGTCGAGGGTTGTGGTTTCACGTGGTGCTTTTGTGGGTTCTCTCCATTCCAGAGACTTCCTCGGGAGGGAGGGAGGGAAGGAAGGGGGATTACTTCAGTCTTTGGAGAGCAGGTTCAGCTTTTCTGAAGTAGGTGCCTGCTTCTGGCAGAGCTCTTCTTCACGTGAGCTGTTGGGACAGGTTGTTGGCCTGTGTGGGGGGTCACAGAGCACCCCTTTCCTTCCCCCTGCTCTCCTCCAGCTGAGTTAAACTGGGATTTTAGCCCTGCAGCTCGGCAGAGCCTCAACTGGTTACGAATAACAAGATACGTGCCTGCCAGTCAAGGGGAGGGTAAACAAGGGCTGGCAGCAAGACACAGCACCCAGCAGGACCCTCTGGAGGAGAGGAGCAGGGAGACTCCTCCCAACCAGCATCTCTCTGTTGTGAGGACCAGGAGATTTGGGGAGACTCCTAGCGAGCGTGGCTGCTCGTTAGTGTTTGTGCAACCAGCCTGTTCTGCTTTTGTGGAGGCAAAAGGACAGCTCTTCATCCCCACAGGTGGAGAGCTGTTGCCTTCTCCTTCACCCATCCTTTTCTCTCCCTCCCTAGGTCTGTTTGGAGCCAGATCTTGCCTATGCGTGTGTCGTTTGGTCTCTTTTAATACGCTGCCCTGACTTGCTTGACGCGAAGGGAGTATGCATCTGGAGATCAAAGTTGCTCTTAACTTCATCATCTCCTACCTGTACAACAAGCTTCCTCGGAGGCGGGCGGACCTGTTCGGTGAGGAGCTCGAGCGCCTGCTGAAGAAGAAATATGAGGGTCACTGGTACCCGGAGAAGCCTCTGAAGGGCTCTGGCTATCGCTGCGTTCACATCGGGGAGACGGTGGACCCGGTGGTGGAGCTGGCGGCCCGGCGCAGCGGGCTGGCCGTGGAGGATGTGCGTGCCAATGTGCCCGACGAGCTGAGTGTCTGGATTGATCCCTTTGAGGTCTCCTACCAGATCGGCGAGAAGGGCTCCGTCAAGGTCCTCTACCTGGACGACAGCGAGGGCTGCGGCGCCGTGGAGCTGGACAAAGAGATCAAGAGCAGCTTCAACCCCGACGCCCAGGTGTTCGTCCCCATCGGCAGCCAGGACAACTCGCTGTCCAACTCTCCATCCCCCTCCTTCGGGCAGTCTCCCAGCCCCACCTTCATCCCCCGTTCAGCCCAGCCCATCACCTTCACCACCGCCACCTTCGCCGCCACCAAGTTCGGCTCTACCAAGATGAAGAAGGGC
>NW_008628702.1:0-6790 GCF_000691845.1 Merops nubicus
GCTGCTCCCCAGCAGGTCCCCCCTCACTTGTACTGCTCTGTGGGGTTCTTCCTCCCCAGGAGCAGGACCCTCCACTCCCCCTGGCTGAACTTCTTTCCTTTCCCCTCCACCCTGGCCAGGTTTAGTTGGTTACTCCGTGTGCTGGGGTTGATTTGCTGAACTGGGAGGGCTGGAACTGGCCATCCAGCCCTGGAGTGCTTTTAGAATGCAGGCTACAGTAACCTGCTGAGTGTTGGGCCTGCTCTGGGGGAGGGGTTGGTCAAAGGGCTGGGCTGTGTTGGCACAGGGACCACGGGATCATCCGCACCCTGGACCTGCCCATCTACGTCACCCGGGTGAAGGGGAACAATGTCTACTGCCTGGACAGGGAGTGTCGCCCCAGGGTCCTCACCATTGACCCCACAGAGTTCAAGTTCAAGCTGGCATTGATCAACAGGAAGTATGATGAGGTGAGGAGATGGGAGAAACCTTGGGCTCTTCCTTGAGGGGAAATCCCAGAGTCCCAGCGTGGTGGGGTTGGGAGGGACCTCTGGGGATGGTCTCATTCCACCCCCTGCTCCAGCAGCTCCCCCACAGCCGGGTGCACCGAGGGTCACAGCCAGGAGGGTTTGGGATCTCTCCAGAGCAGGAGACTCCACAGCCTCTCTGGACAGCTGCTCCCAGGAAAGGGGAGTTGAGGATTTCATTGCCCAGGCCCTTTTCTTTGCAGGTGCTGCACATGGTGAGGAATGCAAAGCTGGTGGGCCAGTCCATCATTGCCTACCTGCAGAAAAAAGGCTACCCCGAGGTGGCCCTGCACTTTGTCAAGGATGAGAAGACCCGTTTCAGCCTGGCACTGGAGTGTGGCAACATTGAGGTGAGGAGGCAGGCAGAGGGGGGGTGAGGAAGGCTCAGCCCTGGGGCATCGCTTGCAAACCTCCTTGCTGCAGGGAGAGGGAGTGTTGGGAGCCACAGAATCATTGGATGGGTTGGGTGAGAAGGGACCTTTGAAGCTCATCTGATCCAACCCCCTGCAGGGAGCAGGGACAGCCCCAACTAGAGCAGGGTGCTCAGAGCCCTCACCTGGGATGGTTCCAGGGATGGGGCAGCAACCACCTCTTGTGGCAACCTGGGCCAGGGGCTCCCCACCCTCAGTGTCCAAAATTTCTCCCTTCTCTCCAATCTAAATCTCCCTCTTTTAGTTTAAACCCATCACCTCTTGTCCTGTCCCAACAGGCTCTGCCCAAAAGTCTGTCCCCAGCTTTCTTTAAAGCCCTGGCAGGCCCCCAGAAGGTCTCCCTGGAGCCTTCTCCAGGCTGAACAACCCCAACTCTCCTGCTGGCCTCCCAGCAGAGAGGTTCCAGCCTGGGGATCATCTCTGTGTCCTGCAGAGCAAACAGCTTCCTCCAAAACCTTTCCTCCCGCGTCGATTCTCTTGGTAGATTGCTCTGGAAGCAGCCAAAGCTCTGGATGACAAGAACTGCTGGGAGAAACTGGGAGAAGTGGCTTTGCTGCAGGGGAACCACCAGATCGTGGAGATGTGCTACCAACGCACCAAGAACTTCGACAGGCTCTCCTTCCTCTACCTCATCACTGGCAACCTGGAGAAGCTTCGGAAGATGATGAAGATCGGTGAGTGGCAGGCTGTGGGGGTGAAGAAGAAGGAGCTAAGAGGATCTGAGTGTTATTCCTAGAAGGAATGAACCAGAACAGCACAATTATGGTGGGTTTTTCTTCCCTTCTGGCTTAGCTGAGATCCGTAAGGATATGAGTGGGCACTACCAGAATGCCTTGTACCTGGGAGACGTGGCAGAGAGAGTGAGGATCCTGAAGAACTGTGGGCAGAGTGAGTAATATCAGATTTAACACATGTCCCTGGGGGCTGAGGAGCTTGCTGGGCTGTAGAGTGATTTCTGGAGGTGGATCAGCCTAAGCCTTCACCTAAGAATCTGCCTCAGATGAGAGGAGATAACTCAAAAGCTAGAAAATAGCATCCAGGAGACCTGGGTGGACTGTAGAACGTGTTGAAATGATCAGGCATTGCCTGTGTGTTCTACTCCTCAACCCAGTGACACCCCTCAGAGTGTGATTCTGCACCTTGGAGTGGTGCTGCTCCCTCCTTTGTGACAGTGTGGGAAGGTTTCTCTCTCTCCAGGCCCTGAAGAACCCACCCTGGGGGGTGTTGTGCCTCTTTTCAGAGTCCCTGGCCTACCTCACTGCTGCCACCCATGGCCTGGATGAGGAAGCTGAGAGCCTGAAGGAGACCTTTGATCCTGAAAAGGAAACGGTTGGAGAACTGCATCATGCTCTAGAGTTTGGGGAGATGATGGCAGAGAGGGGTTTGGTGTTGGTGGGGCTGCCTGGACAGCTCTTCTCTGTGAGAAAGGAACCATCTCCATTCCAGTTACTGCTTAGCACAGGATCATAGCATGGGGGGGTTGGGAGGGACCTCTGGGGGTCATCTTGTCCAACCCCCCCTGTTCCATCAGGGTGCCCAGGATCCCATCCAGCCCAGTTTGGGATCTCTCCAGAGCAGGAGACTCCACAGCCTCTCTGGGCAGCTGCTCCAGGCTGGGCCACCCTCACCCCAAAGAAACTTCTCATGATGTTCCATCTGTCTGTGCCACTGGGAGGTGGGAAGGTCAAAGAAGGGGATTTTCCTCACATGGGCTTTAACTTCTCTGCTCCTCTCCACTCAGATTCCAGACATTGACCACAATGCCAAGCTGCTGCAGCCTCCTGCTCCTGTCATGCCTCTGGACACCAACTGGCCATTGCTGACTGTCTCCAAGGGGTTCTTTGAAGGAACAATTGCTAGCAAAGGTATCACTTGGAGCTGGGAAAGCTGCATGGAGCTGGGCTGTGCAGGATGGAGATGTTTGTGTCTCCATGGCTCCTAACCTTGGAGTTGTGTGTGACTGACAGAGTGTGGAATCCAGCTTGGCATTGGAGGGAGCTGGGGCTTGGGCTCTTCTCCCAAGGAACAAGTGATGGGACAAGAGGAAATGGGCACAAGTTGCCCCAGGGGAGGTTTCAGTTGCCCCTGAGGAGCAATTTCTTGCCCTGGAGGGTTGCCCAGGGTAGTGGTGGAGTCCCCACCCCTGGAGGGGTTCCCAAGCTGTGGAGATGTGGGGTGAGGGGCAGGGGTCAGTGGGGACCTGGCAGAGCTGGGGGGTGTTGGATTCATGATCTTGTCTCTTCCAACCCGAACCATTCTACGGTTGACACCAGCTTGGGCAGATCTCTCAAATCTTCAGCCTTTTTAGCACAAGATGGGACTTGAGGGGAGGGTGCTCACCTGAGAGAGCTCTAATTTAACCCCTGACCTGCTCAGAGGTGAGGAACTGAAGGATCCTTCCCTTTCTGCAGGCAAAGGAGGAGCCCTGGCTGCCGACATCGACATCGACACCGTCGGCACTGAGGGCTGGGGGGAGGATGCAGAGTTACAGCTGGATGAAGGTGGGTGAGCCCAAGAGCCTGGCCTGTAGAAGTGTGAGAGTCCCTCTGTGAGAGCTCTGACCCTTCCCCCCCTCCCTGCAGATGGCTTTGTGGATGCTGGAGAGGGCTTTGGAGAGGAAGGTCTTGGTAAAGGGCAGGAAGAAGGAGGTGGATGGGAGGTCGAAGAGGATTTGGATCTTCCCCCTGAACTGGTAAGAGGCTTTTGGGAGGGTTCTGAAGTAACCTTGTTGGAGTTACTTGAAAGGGTGATGGCAGTTGGGGGTGGGGGAATGTGTTCTGGGTTTCCTTGGAGAGTTGGTGATCCCACCCATGGCCAGCTTGGATTTATCTGGGTGCTGGAAACTCCCCCCCTGATCTCTGTGTTCCCCCAGGACGTTCCTGCTGGTCCTGCTGGAGCTGCAGAGGATGGATTCTTTGTGCCACCCACCAAGGGCACCAGCCCAGCTCAGGTAGTCACACAAGTCCTTTGTATTTCTCAGAAACACTCTGCTTTGGCACTTCTTTTGGGTTCCCTCTTCTTGTTGCCACTCCTGTGGGTGCCACACAGGAGCTTTGTTGAGGGGAGCTGAGCCTGGGGAGCCAGTTCTGTGCATTTCACAGGTCCTCTCCTCTGCCTTTCTCTTCTTGTAGGTGTGGTGCAACAATTCTCAGCTCCCTGTTGACCACGTTCTGGCAGGCTCCTTTGAGACAGCAATGAGAGTGAGTTTCCCCTGGAGTTCCTAGGGAAGAAATTGTTCCTTTGTCCCTGGGTATTTGTCTCTGACCCAGCCTGAAGCTTCCTTTGTGTCCTTTGGAGCTTTCTGTGCCCTGTTTGGGTGCCACATAAGAGGTGCTGTGACCCTGAGCAGTGTCTGGTGGCCTCTGGATGACTTTTTCCTCAGCAGATCAACGTGTCTTTTCCAGCTCCTCCACGACCAGGTGGGAGTAACAAACTTTGGGCCCTACAAGCAGCTGTTCCTGCAGACCTATGCCCGTGGCCGGACCACCTACCAGGCCCTGCCCTGCCTGCCAGCCATGTATGGGCACCCCCACCGCAACTGGTGAGCTCCTGGCTCCTCCCCTGGGCTCCTCTCCTCCCTGCCAGGCCTCTGCAGAGCTAGAAATCTCTCTTCTCTTGTGAAAGGAGGAACCTTCCTGGTTGCTGGGTAGAAATAGGGAACCTTCCATCTCCAGTGGGGTGTTTCTGCTGCCTCTTGTTAGGGGTGAAAGCGATGATTTGTTGCAGAGACTGAACCCTGGGGAGGTGCTTGGGGCACTCTGGTTTCTAGCAGTAACACTCTGCCTCTGACAGTGCTGCTCTGAGGCATCAGGAGACCCAAACCTGTGTCTTCACAGTGGTGCCTGGAAGCCACTGGACAAAAATGAGGCAGACACCTCAGCCTGTGCTGATGCAGAGAGAGCTGGATGTTGGGGTGGGGGAATTCTGCAAGCAGAGCTGTCTTCTGTGCTAAGAAACCCAACCTGACCCTTGGTCAAAGCATTTCTGACAAGCTGTGGTTGAGCTGATGATCTGTGTTCATGCTGACCTCTGCACTGGGCTCATTTGTCCCCCTGACCCCTCTTTGGTGCCCCCAGGAAAGAAGCTGGCTTGAAAAATGCCCTCCCTGCTGTTGGGCTGAAACTCAACGACCTGATCCAGCGGCTCCAGCTCTGCTACCAGCTCACCACTGCTGGCAAGTTTGAGGAGGCCGTGGAGAAGTTCCGCTCCATCCTGCTCAGCGTGCCCTTGCTGGTGGTGGACAACAAGCAGGAGATTGCTGAGGTGAGAGACTCCCCTGGGGAGGCTGCCCCTCAAAATCCTGGGGGCAGTTTGGGGCCTCTCCCTCCCAGAAGGAGCTTGAGGGGCTGGAGCGTGGGCAGAGAAGGGCAACGGAGCTGCTGGGGAAGGGTCTAGAGGCCAAGTGTGGGGAGGAGCAGCTGAGGGAGCTGGGGGTGCTGAGCCTGGAGCAAAGGAGGCTCAGGGGAGACCTTCTGGCTCTGCACAGCTCCTGACAGGAGCCTGGAGCCAGGGGGGGGTGAGATCTCTGGCCCCAAGTGATGGAGTGAGAGGAGCCGGCCTCAAGTTTCCCCAGGGGAGGTTTCAGTTGCCCCTGAGGAACAATTCCTTGCCCTGGAGGGTTGCCCAGGGCTGTGCCAGGCTGCCCAGGGCAGTGGTGGAGTCCCCACCCCTGGAGGGGTTCCCAAGCTGTGGAGATGTGGGGTGAGGGACACGGGGCAGTGGGGACCTGGCAGTGCTGGGGGCTGGTTGGACTCCAGGAGCTCTGAGGTCTCTTCCAAGTGAAGGGTTGTGTGGTGCTGCCTGGGGGCTGGGGGGTGGGAGGCTGAAGGGCTGACCCTGACCCCTCTGACTCAGTTTCCCTCCCCACAAGGCCCAGCAGCTGATTGCCATCTGCCGGGAGTACATCGTGGGGCTCTCCATGGAGATTGAGAGGAAGAAGCTGCCCAAGGAGACCCTGGAGCAGCAGAAGAGGATCTGTGAGGTGCTGCAACTGCCTCTCCACAGGGGGTGGGGAAGGGGAAGGGACCTTTGGGTTTAAAGAGGCCTCGTGGAGCCTGAATTCTGCCCCTCCCTCCTTCAGGGTGGGCCTGGCAGGGGGTGCCTCGGGGGCTTTGTGGTCCCTGTGCTTGGTGGTGATGGTGTCCCCACTCCCCACAGATGGCTGCCTACTTCACCCACTCCAACCTGCAGCCCGTCCACATGATCCTGGTGCTGAGGACTGCTCTCAACCTCTTCTTCAAACTCAAAAACTTCAAGACTGCTGCCACTTTTGCCCGTCGCCTGCTGGAACTGGGTCCAAAGCCCGAGGTGGCCCAGCAGGTAGGTCCTTGAGGAGCATCTGCTGGGGTGGATCCTCTGGGATCTCTTCCTACCTCTCCCTCTGGGTCTTTTTTTGTAGACTCGCAAGATCTTGTCGGCGTGTGAGAAGAACCCCACGGACACCTACCAGCTCAACTATGACATGCACAACCCCTTTGACATCTGTGCTGCTTCCTACCGGCCCATCTACCGTGGCAAACCCGTGGAGAAGTGTCCTCTCAGTGGAGCCTGCTACTGCCCCGAGTTCCACGGGCAGATCTGCCGTGTCACTACGGTGAGGGAGGCTCAGAGCCTGCTGCCAACCACTCCCAGCCCCTGAGGTTTCCCTTCAGAACCCTCCAGCAGCTTCCCCTGTTCTTGCTCCTCGCTCGGGGTGGGGTTGAGGTCAAGCTGGAGGACTTAGCGTGTGAGGTGGAACAGGTTGGGGGTTGGGAAATGTTGGGTAATTCAGCCCTGTGGAGAAGGACGTGGGGGTGAGGAGCTGGCCAGGAGCTGGGCCCCTGTGCTCCCAGCCCCAGAGCCCCCCCCAGACTG